>NC_134687.1:14955629-15128129 GCF_050947455.1 Rhinoderma darwinii | reverse complement strand
TACAGTATCTCCCCATGTGCCTGTGACGCCTCATACAGTATCTCCCCATGTGCCTGTGACGCCTCATACAGTATCTCCCCATGTGCCTGTGACGCCTCATACAGTATCTCCCCATGTGCCTGTGACGCCTCATACAGTATCTCCCCACGTAACTGTGACGCCTCATACAGTATCTCCCCATGTGCCTGTGACGCCTCATACAGTATCTCCCCATGTGCCTGTGACGCCTCATACAGTATCTCCCCATGTGCCTGTGACGCCTCATACAGTATCTCCCCATGTAACTGTGACGCCTCATACAGTATCTCCCCATGTAACTGTGACGCCTCATACAGTATCTCCCCATGTGCCTGTGACGCCTCATACAGTATCTCCCCATGTGCCTGTGACGCCTCATACAGTATCTCCCCATGTGCCTGTGACGCCTCATACAGTATCTCCCCATGTAACTGTGACGCCTCATACCAGTGGCGGACACAGACTGCAAAAGGCCCCTGTGCAGATAATGTGCCAGGGCCCCCCCCGCCCCCCCCCCAATACCGACAAAGTTACCTAAACATATATATGCATATAAAAATAAACCTTACTAATAAAAATTATGAAGGAAGATTTATATTGTACATTTTATTACCAGTTTAGAACACAAGTAACACATTTTTTTCCGGGTTAAATTCTTATCTAAACTAAGTCCCTAAATGTGGGCAAAGAAAATGAAAAACCTATACTCACCTCCTCCGGCGCCTCCGTTCCCCCTCCGCAGCCCCTATCCCTTTCTGTGTTTACAAAGCTGCTGTGGTGACGCGCGGTCGATGGCACATGACCGCTGCAGCCAATCAATGCCCTCAACAGCGATTTGCTGTGGAACTACTGTCCTCAGCAGCACACCAATGAGGAGTTATTGGCAGCAGCGGTCACGTGCCATCGGCAGCGCGTCACCAGTGCAGCCTTGTACACTTGTAACACAGACCGAGACAGGAGGATGGGGGCTGCGGCGGGTGAACGGAGGCGAGGGAGGAGGTGAGTATAGTTTTTTTATTTTCTTTGCCCACATTTAGAGACTTAGGTTAAATTGAATCATTGAATATAACACAAAGCACTCATGCAACTGAGATGCAATAATTTAGATGATCTTATCATGCTTAGCTTACTGCACTGTTACCTATCAAGCAGGACTGAATCTCAAGATATCTACAGAGGGGGCTGTATGGCGTTATCTACAGGGGGGACTGTATGGCGCTATCAACAGAGGGGGCTGTATGGCGTTATCTACAGGGGGGACTGTATGGCGCTATCTACAGAGGGGTCTGTATGGCGCTATCTACAGGGGGGTCTGTATGGCGCTATCTACAGGGGGGACTGTATGGCGCTATCTACAGGGGGGACTGTATGGCGCTATCTACAGGGGGGACTGTATGGCGCTATCTACAGGGGGGACTGTATGGCGCTATCTACAGGGGGGACTGTATGGCGCTATCTACAGGGGGGACTGTATGGCGCTATCTACAGGGGGGTCTGTATGGCGCTATCTACAGGGGGGTCTGTATGGCGCTATCTACAGGGGGGACTGTATGGCGCTATCTACAGAGGGGTCTGTATGGCGCTATCTACAGGGGGGTCTGTATGGCGCTATCTACAGGGGGGACTGTATGGCGCTATCTACAGGGGGGACTGTATGGCGCTATCTACAGGGGGGTCTGTATGGCGCTATCTACAGGGGGACTGTATGGCGCTATCTACAGGGGGGACTGTATGGCGCTATCTACAGAGGGGTCTGTATGGCGCTATCTACAGGGGGGTCTGTATGGCGCTATCTACAGGGGGGTCTGTATGGCGCTATCTACAGGGGGGACTGTATGGCGCTATCTACAGGGGGGACTGTATGGCGCTATCTACAGGGGGGACTGTATGGCGCTATCTACAGGGGGGACTGTATGGCGCTATCTACAGGGGGGACTGTATGGCGCTATCTACAGAGGGGGCTGTATGGCGTTATCTACAGGGGGGCTGTATGGCGTTATCTACAGGGGGGCTGTATGGCGTTATCTACAGGGGGCTGTATGGTGTTATCTACAGGGGGGACTTTATGGCGTTATCTACAGTGGGGTCTGTATGGCGTTATCTACAGGGGTTCTGTATGGCGTTCCCTACAGGGGGGGTCTGTAGGGAAAGTCATACAGCCCCCCCCTGTAGGGAACGCCATACAGACCCCCCTTTAGGGAACGCCATACAGACCCCCCTGTAGGGAACGCTATACAGCCCCCCCTGTAGGGAACGCTATACAGCCCCCCCTGTAGGGAACGCCTTACAGCCCCCCCCTGTAGGGAACGCTATACAGCCCCCCCCCTGTAGGGAACGCCATACACCCCCAATCACTCAAAAAAATGCGACCTACAGTGTGAAAAGACAAAAGACATGTATCCCCTATCCACAGGATAGGGGATACATGTGTGATCGCTGGCATTGATAGGGAGAGCGGGGGACCGAAAGTCCCCCGAAGTTCTCCATCACTCACCTCTGACTTCCGGTGTCTGCGCAGCTCAAGTGTGACCGGCGCTCCATTCATTTCTACGGAGCTGCCGACACAGACCCCGGAAGTCCGAGGTTTGTGATGGAGAACTTCAGGGGACTTTCGGTCCCCCGTTCTCCCTATCAATGCCAGCGATCACACACGTATCCCCTATCCTGTGGATAGGGGATACATGTCTTATGTTTAATGGCAGAGCGGGGAGATACTCCCTGCTCTGCCGTAGTGTTCCGTGGCATCGCGCTGTAGCAGCCATAGCGGCAGCTAGCGGAGATTCCGGCCAAGGTGGGGGCCCGTGCCGGCAGGTGACGCGGGCCCCCTCATGCCGCGGCCCCGTAGCAGCCGCTACGGCTGCTATAGCAGTAGTTACGCCCCTGTGTTAGGGGGAGTTCACACTGAGGTTTTTTTCGCGAAAAACGTCAGAAAGTGCCTCCCATTGAAATCCATGAAATTTTTCCTGCGAGCAGTAAAAACCGCATGCGGGAAAAAGAAGCGCAATGCCCTTTCTTCGGGCGTTTCTGTCTCTGACTTCCCATTGACAACAATGGCAGGCAGAAAATGCGTTTTTTGCTGCGTTTCCCTGCCCACGGCCCGATGGCCGAAAAACGCCACAAAAAAACGCAATGAAAAACGCGGGAAGTGTTCTACCGGCAGGTCAAAATATGCCTCAAAATTCCGGAAGGAATTATGAGGCAGATTTTTCTACATAAAAACTTCTCCCTTCTGACATGAACTTTTTAACTTCATCTACCTGTCCTCTGCAGTCTGCACGTCCTCCACTCGTCCTGTGTCTGTCCTCCGCTCATCCTATGAGTTCTCCGGCAGTCCTGACTGTACTGTCCAGCCGCCCGAAGTCTTACGTCGCACCGCCCCCTGTCCTCTCCCCTGCCTGAGCGCTCCTCCTACCACCAGCATCGCCGTCCTGTCCTATTCATCTGTGCCAGATTGGCAGTGCAGTGTAGCGGCTATCACCGGGCCCGGGCACCCGCCCCCTCCCTCCCGATTGGTAGTGCAGTGTGGCGGCTATCACCGGGCCCCCGCCCCCTCCCTCCCCTCATGCCTAGTGTTGTGATGCTACTAGGCATGAGGGGGCCCGTGCCGCCAGGCCTGGTACATAAAATGTAATGTGCCTGTCAGGGCGACACGGGCCCCCCCATGCCGCGGGCCCCGTAGCAGCTGCTACGGCTGCTACTGTGGTAGTTACGCCACTGAACGGGCCCCCTTCCCACGCGGGGCCCTTGTGCAGCTGCACCGGCTGCACATGCGGTATGTCCGCCCCTGCCTCATACAGTATCTCCCCATGTGCCTGTGACGCCTCATACAGTATCTCCCCATGTGCCTGTGACGCCTCATACAGTATCTCCCCACGTGCCATGACACATAGGAGCCAGGTGGATAAGATCCTCTTGCAGCATGGGGAGACATGTAGTAAAACATCACTTATGGTTTGGATTGGATCACTGGAGGATCTTCGGGTAGGTCCAGGATCTAATAAGAAGAGGAAGCCCGGCCCCAATGTACAATGTGATTCACAGGGCACCTGTACCTGTTCTGTATAGCTGGACGGTCGTCCCGGTGGACTTAAGTTGGTGGAGGCACCTGGGCAATAAATCATGGAGGCCCCAACCTGGGATCACCAGACCCTCTATCTCACCCGCATTTAGAAAGAGTTGCTGTGCATATCCGTGGCCCTCACCACGAAAGTCTATAGGACCCCCCAAAAATAGCCATTACTACCTTACATGTGCCTGTTCCCACATGAGAATCCAGCAGTGCAGGCCACGGGCCTATTCCAGCCGTGGCCCAGCTCCACGCAGGCAGGCGATATGACATCATTGCATGGCGCCGGTCTAGATGGAAAGAAGGTGCCTACAATATTAATGACTGGCCAATAAACTCCTAAACCGGTTGGGATCTGAAAATTAGGAAGATATGAAGAACCAGCCTAGACGTGGAGGTGCCCTAGATCCCCAAGGTAATGGAGGCCCTGGAGCCCTGTGTTCTCTCCCTATAATCCGTTGGAGGTCCTATATGCAGAAATCCCTCCATGTGCTCCATATGGTGCCTGGTACGATCCCGTACTCCTTTCTAAATCCTAGGGGAGAATATGTTTGTAACACGGCATCCAATGGAACATAAAGAGGTACAGGATGGGTCCTTATATTTTTGTGGGTGCCATATTACAAACGGCATCACATGTATCAGTACCTGGTCCCGTGCCGGAGACCTTGGGTCTTCTTAAAGGTCTTGGTGACAGGTGCCCTTTAATAGGACCTTATGATATCCATGAGATATTCTGCTGTTCCTGGTGAACTCATAGACTGGACGTGGCCGGAGCGCAATGTATGGGGGCATGCTCCGGGGGCAGCGTATTTTACCTTTCCACGTCGACATACTCAGTAAATAATAATAATAATGATACAATGTTTTCTGTGTTCTAAATGATTTCAGTAAATAGAACCCAAGATGTTTTATTCAAAGCCAATAAACCTGATAATAAGATCTGAATGTGCATCAATTATTCCCATTGTATTTGGGTGGGGAAGTCAAATCTCCCCTTATTGCAGGTTTCATTAATTAAATAGGGCAGGGAGAGAAGTCCGCGCTGGGACTGAGCGAAACGCGTAATCCGAAGATGATGATGAGAGGAGTGAAGCTTGAATAGGGATAAGCGACGGCGGGTCCTATCCGTTCACATAAGGGACAAATACGTATAGTCCTCACCTATAGAAGACCCCTCTCGTGTCTTAACTCCTTCCCGCCGCAGCCATTTTTCAGATTTTCATTTTCGTTTCTTCCTCCCCACATTCCAAAAGCCATAACTTTTCAATTTTTCCCTCGATATAGTCCTATGAGGGCTTGATTTTTGCGGGACGAGTTGTAGTTTTTTGTAGCACCATTTATTGTGCCATATAATGTACTAGGAAATGGGGAAAAAAAAATTTGTGGGTAGAAAATAAAAAAAACAGCGAATCCCCCATTGTTTTTTTGCGCTTCGTTTTTACGTAATTCACCGTGCAATTAAAACGACATGTTATATTTATTCTGTGGGTCGATACGATTACGGTGATACCAAATCTATATCGTGTTTCCAATATTCTACTACTTTTACCAGGAAACAACCGTGAACATTTTTTTTAATTTTCCGTCCCCAAATTCCGAGAGCCGTAACTTTTTATTTTTCCGTCGATTGAGTGGTAGGAGGGCTTATTTTTTGCGGGATAAGCTGACGTTTTTAATGCTACCATTCTGCGGTACATGCAACATTTTGATCACCTTTTATTCCATTTTTTGTGGGAGATAAGGTGACCAAAAAACAGAGATTCTGGCGTTTTAATAAAACATTTTTTTACGGCGTTCACCGTGCGGGTTAAATAATGATATATTGTAATAGTTCAGACTTCTACAGATGCGGCGATACCAATTATGTTTATTTATATATTTATTTATTTATTTACAATGCTTTAGGGGCAAAATGGGAAAAGTTTTTTTTTTTTTTACTTTTAATATGGTTTTTTTGCACATAAAAAACCTTTATTTCACTGATTATTACTAGTCCTCCTAGGGGACTTGAACCGATCGTTGGATCGCTTGCACTATATACGGCAATACTAATGTATTGCCGTATATTGTCCTTCTGACAGGCTTCTATTAAGCTAACGATCTAAATGATCGCAGAATTTAATGGGTTAAACGAGTGGGTTCAGGCTCGAGCCCGATCCCACTCATTACTGTGAAGTGTCGGCTGTAACATACAGCCGACACCCGTATTGTATGGAGTGGGCCCGCTCCATACTTCCCCTACCCGGCTATGATGTAGCCATGCGTCAAATATCACGAAGGGGTTAAAGGGTAACCTAAAAAATGTTGCCTTGGAAGGGAATAAGGCCGACCTAACCACAGGATAGGTGATAAATATCTGATCGGTGGGGGTCTGACTGCTGGGACCCCCACCGGTCACGACAACGGGCTTACCTTGCCATCCCTGGGAGCCCCATAGGAATGGAGCGGTAGTGCGTATGCCTGACCACCGCTCCATTCATTTGTATGGGACTCCATAGAATTGAATGGAGCGGTGGTCGAGCATGCGCACTACCGCTTCATTCCTATGGGGCTCTTAGGAACAGCAAGGTAGGTCCGTTCTCGTAATCAGTGGTGGTCCCAGTTGTCGGACCCCCATCATTTAGATATTTATCACCTATCCTGTGGATAGGTGATAAATATTGATTATGGGAAAACCATTTGAAGGTGGCCATGTACGCAATACTTCATTATTATTTGATTGTAAATGCAAATATTTAAAGGAACACTCCAGACAAAACGGATACTCTCTGTTATGTCTAGTTGAGGGCCTACGGAGGCGGAGCATGACAAGGGATTCTTTTTTTCCTGTTCTCTGAATCCCTGTGTCATGTTCCGCCCCCTCAGGCCCTACACGTGGCTTAAAGGCTATTTAAACCTTTGAATAAAGTGTGTGAAAAAAAAAAAGTGAAATAATTTTTTAAAAAATGTAAATGTAAAGTTAAAAATAAACCTTTGCTCATTTTTCCTCTAAAGTATTGTGAAAAAATTAAAAAAGTTAACAAAATTGGTATCAGTGCTTCCGTAAAAGTCTGAACTATTAAAATATGGTGTTATTTAATGCGCACGGTGAACGCCGTATAAAATAAAACATTTGAAATACCAAAATCTTATAATAATACCGATAAAAACTACAGCTCGTCCAGCAAAAAATTAGCCATCACATCGCTCAATCGATGAAAAAATAAAAAAGTTCTGGCTCTCAGAATGTGGCGACACAAATTAAATTAAATTTTTAACAAAAAGTTTTTTTTCTTTAAAAGAAGTAAAAAATTTAAAAATATATAGAAATTTGGTATGACCGTAATTGTATTGAGCCGCAGAATAAAGCTAAGTTATCGTTTTTACCGCTCGATGAAAACCGTAAAACGAAACTCAAAACACTATTGAGGAATCGCAGTTTTTTCCAATTTCAGCCCGTAAATAACTTGTTTCAGTTTCCCGGTACATTATATGGTACTTTAAATGCTACCAATAGAAACTACAACTCCTCCCGCAAAAAATAAGCCCTCACACCGCTCTATTGACAGAAAAAAAAAAAGTTATGGTTTTTGGAAAGCGGGGAGGAAAAAAATTTAAATTTGAAAAATGGCTGTGGTGGGAAGGGGTTAAAGCTAATATAGCTCATGTATGTAATTTTAGGAGCAGAAACTATTGGTAATTGCAGCCAATCAGATTCTAGTTTGCACTGGAAAGATTGAAGCTACGGGCAATAGGTAAAGCACTAGTAAAATATCCAGGGGGGGGGGGGGGGTTATACAAAAATGATGTTTATGTGATATTTTTCGTTTTTATTGCCATGTGGAGAGAATTTACTAAAATTCCGCAGGACATATAAATGTTGCAACTCGGCTGGAGAGAAATTTGTGTGTACGTCCGGCCGCTATACACGTCTGCTACTTCTGTTTGTTGCATATAAGGCCTCGTTCACATCTGCGTAGGGGTCCCGTTCTGACGTTCCGTCTGAGCTTTCCGTCAGGACGGGACCCTGAACAGACACAAACTGACACAAACGGAAACCAGAGGTTTCCGTTTCCATCACCATTGATTTCAATGGTGACGGATCCAGTGCCCATGGTTTCCGTTTGTCTCTGTTTTGCACCGGACCCGTCGTTTTTGCTTCCGGCAAAACCAATTGTGACGTTCAGGGTCCGGAACGTCAGAACGGGACCCCAACGCAGATGTGAACGAGGCCTTCCTGGCATAATGGATAATACATTTGTTGTAAGATTTCTACTTATTGGCCACACCAGAAAAATTAAATGAAAAGATAAGTGCGCAAGTTGGGACTCAATGGAATAAATGGTGCAAAGCTTGATTACTGAAGATTTACTCACCAGTAAAGTTTACTCACGCATATTCCATAATGACAGAAAGAACATGGTACAGGTGCCAACAGCCATATCGCATGGCCTCACATTGTATCAAGACCATGAGAGACTGTGCAAAACAACCGCAAGAAGTTATGCACTGCTGTGACTATTGGGGGGAAGAAGGGAAGCCCTGCTGTGACTAGTGGGGAAAAGGGACTGAAGGCATTGCTGTGTCTTTGAGGCAAATGGTGGGGGAATTTTGTGACTACTTAAAAGAGGTAGAGGGGGAACTGCTTTGACTACTGGGGAAAAGGAGGAGAACGTTGTGACTACTGGAGTAAAGTGAGAGTCACTGCTGTAACTACTGGGTAAAGTGGTAGGGGAAAACTGCTGTAACTAATACAGAAGGGGAAAACACTGTGTGAATAGAGGGGTATTGAGAGACACTGCTTTAAATACTAGGGTTCGGAGGATGCACTGCTATGACTACTGGGGGAAGAGGGAGGGACTGCTGTGAGGCTGTGACTACTTGGAGAAGGAGGAGGCACAGTTGTAACTACTGCAGAACCAGGGGAAGCCTTGCTGTGATGTGACTACAGGGGAAAGGGAGAGGCACTGCCGTGACTACTAGGTAAAATGGTAGGTGAAACCCTGCTATAACTACTACAGAAGGTGAAACACTGCTGTGAATACAGGGTATTGGGAGACACGGCTTTAAATACTAGGGGAGGGGGAGGTACTGCTTTGGACTAATGATGGCAGAGGGAGGCACTGCTGGGAACTGGTGACTACTGGGAGTAGAGAGTACGGCTATTAATACAGGGAAGAGAGGGAGGAAACTGCTGTAATTACTGTTGGGACATGTTGATATGAGACATTACTGGGATTATTGTTGGGGAACACTACATGGGCTACTTTTGGGGGCTCTGCTGGAAGTGAGGGGGCACTACTCTACAACGTTTTCTAGAATAAGGGGCATGGCCTAGGACTTCAAGCATTCATGGTCTCCTGATGTGTAATAATATAATAGTGAAGTGCCTTATATGTAATATTGTCACACTAAAGCTCGGCAGCCAGAATGACAGACAGGGGTTCATTTACTTTACCTGTACATTGGCACAACTTGAAATTAACCCCTCCATCCTCACCACGGTCTGGGCTACCGATAGAATAAAAGCCGAGATCTCTGATAAAGGAAAAAAAAAAGAATTAATTCCAAATGTTGAAAATGTGAAAAGGGCTTCACATCCGAATACCAAGCTCTATATCATCTGGTAAAAAGCCGTAAGAGTACATAACATATTAGACTCTATTCACATCCAGAGCTGCGTTCAGATTTCTCTTGGAACCAGTCAAGCCCTTTTTCATCCTATATAAAAGATTAAGAGAATGCAAATCACCAGAGCTTTGTGCAGACCTTGCATTAAATGCTGGAGGATTTCAGCTCTGAAGTTGCAGAATTGTGAATGCAGCTCTAGATGTGAACCAGATGTCACCCCCCCCCCCCTTGTGTCCTCATATCCTCTCCTCTAACAGCATACAATCTCACAGACACCGAAACTGCTGCTACAAAACCCCCCATTCTTTACACTGCTGGCTGCATCCAGAGAGCAAGGAAAATAAATATTGAAATCTCAAAGCTACTGTGTTTTTTGTTTAATTACTTAGGCTCTGTTCACCGGAAGCCACAACGCTCTGCCACATCAATCTCAAGAACTAATTTCACCGGCTCCTAGCAGACCCCAATGACTTACAATGGGGTATTTCGGATTGTGGCGGGATGTCATTAATTTGACGGGAAAAATACCTTCCAACGCAGACGTGAATTCAGCCATAAATGTCTGACACCCCACAATTACATCCATATGCCCCAATTTAGATTGCTCCATTTTTGTCAAATAAAATTCTGTTACATAATTGATACATTGTATCGCTGAGAGTGACAAGCCACGCCCCCGCCACGCCCCTTTTGAAAAGACAGGGGTCTTAAAGTCATTTTCAGGAGCCACGTACGTCTTAACCTGCCCCTCTGTACACAACATCTGCACATTATATATATTCTTAACGTTAATGATGCAAAATATCTTCTCATGAATAATTAAATATATTTGCATCCCATCCCCCACCTTCTTACCTGCGAAGATCATGTAGAAAATTCTGTCTGCAGGTCAAGGGCAGAGACTGTTGTCTCAGAGTAGATGTCATCTCAAGGAAGGTGCTGATAGAAGTCACAGCCTTTATAAAGACACAGGAGGAGGAACCACCGGCAGCTGCTCCGGAGCACGTGACTCATCTGACCTGTCCTCATCCCAAGACGTAAGAAGCAATTCTTCTCATCCAGTAATCGTGCACAATGTCTGATATTTAGTTCAGAGATAGACTTCAAGTGGGCCCCCCAGAGATTACGGTCATGGGCCCCTTTACAGCGTACTAGTTACGTTTTTCACCGGAGATATGGATCCTCTAAGCCATAATCGGTTTGGCGCTGGCTAGACTGGGGTGCGGAGTCTAAGGTATCTCCCCACTTCTCACCCTTAAAGGGGTTTTCCAGGCACAGACAACTGATGACCTATCCACAGGATAGCTCATCAGTACATGATCTGTGGGGGTCTCACACTCAGACCCTGCACTGATCAGCTGCTCTGGCTGCCCCCGGGCCCCAGATGTCCATGGCGGAAGCAAATGGCTCCGGTCCAGTATAGCGGCAGTATTCAAGTGAATAGAAGCAGAGTTGCTGTTCTTCAGTATGGCCACTATGCAGTGTATGGAGCCGTCTGCTTCCGACTCCGAATACTCCACACCCTGCATAATATCTGGTGCCCGGAGGCACTGATCCGTGCGGGGTCCGGGTGTCGGACCCCCACCGATCATATACTGATGAGCTATCATGTGGATAAGTCATCAGTTGTCCGTGCCTGGACAACCCCTTTAACTCTCGCAAGGAGGTATAGACTACCCCAGTCGGATTACAATGTTGCGGGCCCCAGAATAGTCACGGATTGGTGGTAGGAGTGCTGAAGGAGCAGTAGTGTAGTCCGGAACGGAGACAAGGGTCATCACCAGGGTAGTGGTCAGGGATGGGAATGAGGAAGAAATGGGAGCTCAGTATGGGGATAGCCAGTGATCAGAAACAGGAGTGGAACATCGGGTACAAGGCGAACCATTCAAGGGGCGAGGCGATAGCAAAATCCAGGAACAAGGCAGAGGACAGGGTTAGAGTCAAGTTCAGGTACAACACAGATACAAGAGCAAGTGCTAGGAAATACCTTAAAGGCCATGGAAACCTTCGAAAACTTTTTTTTTACTAAAACAATGTATTAAAGTGTTTATTGCAACTTTGTAATTTTTTTGCTATTAACAAATTTGTACTTTTTCAGATCCAGCTTGTATATATCCTGTATACAGAGCAGCTGTATCTGGCGCTGAAAACCGAATCCGTCAGGTCAATGGGACTGTCGACTTCGGTGACAGCGTGTCCTGCAAGTCTCGGACACGCATCATCCACCTGTTATCGATCACATTTAAGTTATGAACCCGCGGAAGCCGTCAGTCCCGCTGACCTGACAGATTCGGGTTTCAGTGCAAGATACAGCTTCTATGTATCCTGGATACATAGAAGCTGCAACTCAAAAAGTAGATTTTTTTTTTTTTTTTTTTAATAGAAACCAATAACAAAGTTGCACTAAACACTATAATACATTGTCTTAGTAAAAAAAAACAACAAAAAAAAAAAACAAAAGCCTTCAAAGGTGTGCATAGCCTTTAATCAGCAGGCAGGGTGGTGAGGCTGGAGTCCCCTTTAAATAGGGCCGAAGTCAAAGCGACGCAGACGGCAAAGAGGTGGAGGTCTGCGGAAAGGAATTCCAGAGCCGCGGCCCGCAACAGAGGCAACGCAGGAGCAGGGGAGAAGTCAGTGAGGTTGCTTAGCAAACGGATGAAGCCGATGGCTGGAACGGCGAGAGGTGATTCACACCAAAAATTTTAGATAGAGGTCTCTTGGGCCCACCAGAGAACTTCTCCCCTTCCACCATGACGTACATGTACGTCATGGTGTGTGAACGGGTTAAATAAACATACATACTATATACACATGTAAGGTGGGGGGGGGGGGATTATCTTTGTACCTTTGGCCTGCAGTGCCACTGTATACACTTGTTCTGTAGTGTGTTGCTTATTTATGTGCTTTTGCTGCCTGTGTGAGTTGTCTTTTATTTTTTTATCACATTTATTTTGATTGAATTTTGCAAATAAAATAAATGTATACAAAGTCAGTCTGATATAAACAATGAACATAGTTCAAACAAGAGCATATAACAAATGAATAAAAAAAATGTGTCTTTTTTTCCCTCTGGATGACGTGATGTAGAAGAGGCCCGTCCAGCCTGTGTATATGTCACACATGTTATGTTGTGTTGTTGTTTAACATTTTTGCAGTGTAACTTTGTGCCTATTTCTTTGGACCTTTGGACAACTGGTATGATGTTTGCCATTTTTATTACATTTGCCGCGTGATAATAGTGTGATGATGTCAGAGCTCTTCTTCTATAGGGTGGCGGTGTGCCCACTAGTGGGTGTTCAGTGTTCGGGGGGAAGATTGGGCTGCGCTAGAGACGAGAGAGAAAGAGCTGGTGCATAGCGTAATCTGAGGGGCGAGTGGAGCTGCTGGAAAACGACGGCACTTACATTGGGCCTGAGTCTGTGGTCCTTGAGCGATTTGCGGGTGACTGGCAAGACCCTCCCTGTGATTGTATTCAGAAGTCAAGGAAACAGAGATGGGCCGGTTGCAGTGTACTAGGCCTTACAATGCAGGACCATCCCCTGTATCATTGATGGGCGCCCCCTGAACAAAGCAAGCCAGCCATCATCTACCTGCCTGACTCATGACTAAGACTGTGCCTCTCATATTGAGAAGTGCTGAGATTTCTTGCTTGAGCAGGTGCACCATTGGCACCGGTCGAATTAAGTTATCTGATTAATACCATCTTTGCCACGATACGTCTGCACCATTCACGCCCTCCCCAAACACACATACACACACAGTATATGCAGTGTTATTTGCTATAGCACATTTTTTCTTTGCCCTTTTTGGGGTGGCGTCCATTCTAAATTTTGCTATGGGGCCCTATAATTTTTATGTATTAGCCTGCTAATGAGTATATAAGATCTGGCTCACAAGTTAGTGAACTAGATGCTACTTTGCCCATGTTTTAGCTCAGTAACTACAGGCTGTCAAGCAGGGCCACAGGGGCATTTATTGAAAAAGGCCCACCAAGGCTCATCGCTGGGGTAAAAGGATTTGGACAGCTGTCTACGGCCATGTTGACAGTGCTACTGAGGACAAATCTCGGGACAGAGGCAGAATGGAGACATGCTACCCTTTTGCCCCATAAACATGGCATTGCCTCTTCTGCCATGGCATGCTGTTACTCGTAGTACATCACCCAGATACCACCACCTTCTGCTGTTGGGTAGTTTACAGTGCCTGCACCTCTAGACTTGCAGGGGTTAAGAAAATCTGAAGATTAAGAAGCTTAGGCTAATTTTGATCCTTAATTTAACATTTACATATACAGCCACTTAAGATGTCAACCAGCCTAATAACTTAATTTCCTCGGATGTTAGATCCTTCATGTGAGGTCAATTCATTAGCTACGCGGTTCGCTCTCCATCCTAATTGCCCTAATGAGCTCTGAATTTTGACAACCTGACACCTCTTGAATTTTATGACCAGTCATTGTATGGCATTAAGTCTAAGTGACTGGCATTTAAGCTGCGTGATCTTCAAGGACATTAAGGTAATGACTGTCCCTCATTAGACATTGTTACGGGAGCATGGGATGAAATAAGACGATAACTCTAAGATGCTGTCGCTTGTTAAGGAATAATTATCTATCAGTATTACAAGGTATTGTTGTATGGAATAGCCACTGCCGCACAAATTATGGACAGGACGGAAGAACATGGAGGTGAGGTGACCTTCCTGATCAATGTCTTGCCACGTGTCAGTTAGTGATATTGACAGGTGATGACATTAATACATTAGGAATGACTCGCGCTTCGTATGAAGAAAACCTCATTAGGACAAATTTAAGGAATATTAAAATTCTCATCCTTGGGGTTTGGTGAAATCTTCATCCTGTTATGTGTAATTCCATCTATGAAGAACGTTGACTATTACCTATAAGAAGATCTTAAGAGATTGGGCGCATGTTTTTAAGATTAGATTGCTTCTGCTAGGATGTGGCATGGCCAAGGCATTGTGTCACACCTGTCGATGATGTGTCCCCAATATTTTTGATCTTGGCATCGAGGGAATGGAGATCATACAGGTGTCTACCTCTGGCTACCAACCAGAAATGAGAACTTGATGGCGTCTGAGTAAAGGGGTTGTCCAGTTTAGAAAACCATTATCATACACCCTATTCGGGAATTCTGAATTAATAGAGGGGGGTCCTCTCTTCGGGATCCTCATCTCTTCGCCAGAGTGGAGAGCGACTAAAAAGAGTGCCTCTCACTCTGGAGGACCTGTCCTGCATTACACAGACAAGCCATTGATTTGAATGGGCACCGCACTGTGTAATACTTAGTTTCTCCTGCGGTGGCGCTGTAGGGGAATTGAACACTTACTTCCAGGTTTCCCCACAGATTACTGCTGATCGCTGGAGGTCCCAGCAGGGTGACATTTTGTGATCAGCTTAAGGCCCTTTTACACAGTGCCAATTATCGGGCATACGAGTATTCATAGAGCGCTCGTTCCCGATCATGGCTCTGTGTAAACAAGGCAACGATCAGCTGATGAACGAGCAAATGTTCGTTCATCAGCTGATTGTATAGTTTATGCAGCCTAAAAAATCGTTGTCGGCAGCACATCTTCCTATGCTGCCGACTTGATAGAAATGTATGGGGACGAGCGAACGTAATAATGAGCTATCATCCCCATACATAACTCCTTGTGAAAGGAGCAAACGATCGCCGATCAACGAGCTGTTTCGTTGATCGGCGATCATTTACACGGCCCTACGTCGGTCCATGTAAGAGGACCCTTATTCCTTGAAATAACCCACAACCCATCCCAAAAAGTAGGGTCCTATAATGAAATCAAAATGGAGCCCCCCTCCTGGATACATGCCCTCGATCTACCTTACCAGCAAGTGGTGCCCGAGCTCCAAGTCCTGACCATGCCCTAAGCACATCGGCTATATATTTTTTTAATCGGGAGCACGACCCCTGAAGATCTGTATGATATAGGGTTTCATGATGTCTCCACCAATAAAGTGGAAGATAGTGGTCATTGATAAAACCCCACGCAGGACACCATCTAACCTTAAGGCTGGGTTCACACGTTGTTTTTTTGCAATTTTGCAATTTTGAGGCAGATTTTGCATTGCTTGCACAGAGTTTTTCACTGCGTTTTCCGCCCGCGGCCATTGAGCGCCGATGGGCAAAACCGCAGCGAAATACGCTTTCTCTGTCTCCCATTGATCTAAATGGGAGGTCAGAGATGTAAACGCCCGAAGATAGGGCATGTAGTTTCTTTTTCCCGTGAGACGGTTTTTCCACTGGCGGGTAAAAAATGCCTCCGCCTCCCATTGAAATCAATGGGAGCCATTTTTGGCTATTTTTCGGCGAGTTTTCCAACACGGTTTCTGCGTCAAAAAACTTATCAAAGAAGTCTGTGTGAACTGTCCCTAAGCCAACTTTAAGCACTCCACCAAATTCCCATGCACATTCACAACCTAGTGCCTAGATACACAAACAGAAGATTTTTCCTTGTATGTAAATCCTGCTAAGGTTGCCTTACACAATCCCGACAGAGACAGAGGCTTGATGTTCGAAATTGTCATTCAGCATAGGTGGTTTGATGCTGTTCCATCTCACTATGCTGTTCTGTCTCACTACTTGGCCAACATACTGTAGCAGAGGCGATGCAGACCCGGGTCTAGGTGCCTGAGGTGGCCGAAGGGCCCTCTGCCATATTGTGACACCCATGAGCGCTGGCCCGCATCTCTTCCTCCGGAGACGCCAGCGCTTACTTCTGCTTAACTCTGGTGTGTCCCGTAGTGACAAAAGTATGTCGAAATCAGCCCATGATCACCCTGGACTATAAGAAGGGCCCTGCCCCTTCCTTCATTGCCTGAGCGTTGTTGTATTTACCTGTGTTAGTCTTTGAAAATGGTCCCTTAGTGTTTTCCTGTATCCTGTATCCCATGCTGCCTTGTTCTAGTGCCATGTAGAGTTGGAGTCATGTTGTGCCGTATACTACGCCTTCTGTGTTACACCGCACCTGGTGTCTGCCTCCTGCCAAGGTCCCATCCAAGCCTAACCATCGCTACTGTCTGAATTACCACAGGTACCCTTATTCGAACTATAGGCATTGACTTGGTATCCTGTTGGCCAGCTGCTATCCCGCTATGGTGGTATGGCCAAGTGGGTCCACATACCCACAGATCGTGACAGTATGCTCAGGCCATGGACCCCGCTGATCAACCCAAGACCATAACGACGTCACAAGTCATGCGGGCATATATGCTAGACATCCGGTCACGACAAGACCAACTCTTCCAGACGGTGAACTTCATTGCACATCGGCTGGATATGCAAGCTGCAGCCTTTCCAGCACCTGCTCCTGTTACCTCTGTTGTTCCTCCTACTACACCTCCTGGCAGTGCTAACTCCCAATTTTTTCTGTCACTACCTCATCGCTATGATGGAGACACGAGGACCTGCAGGGGATTTCTGAACCAATGCCAGATTCACTTCACTTTGTATGCAGAGGCCTTTCCTTCTGATGACGTAAAGATCACCTTCATAATCTCTCTCCTCACTGGCAAAGCCCTGGCAAACCCCATTTGGGAACGTCAGGGACCAGAGACCCCTGAGTTACAGCGGTTCATACAGACTTTCTATGCTAGTTCTAGTACTATATTTGAGGAACCCGGGAGAGTTTCATAAGCTGCTGCATCCCTGCTGACCCTTTGCCAGAAGGACAACTCCATGGGCAAGTACGCCATACAGTTCCGCACCCTGGCTGCCGAACTAACCTGGAACAACGAGGCCCTGGTGGCTACATTCTGGAAGGGATTGTCCCCTGAAATTAAGGATGAGCTCGCCGCCCAAGATCTGCCATCCACTCTGGATGACCTCATTCTTCTGGCCACCTGGATCAACATGAGGATCCGAGAACGGTCCCAAGAGGTAGGCTGGCGCCGACATTTCAGCAAATCCTGCTACCCTCATCAGCTGTTCCACCAGAGGAGTCTATGACAATGGACCATCTCAAGATGTCTATCCTGGAGAAACAACGCAGACGCACTTCGGGACTCTGTCTGTATTGCGACCTCGGAGGCCATCTTGTGCGTCTGTGCCCCCAAAGGCCCCAAAGCCTAGGGTTGGTTGGAGAGACAACTCTGGGTGGAGAAGGACTTTCTTCCAAATTATCCATCCCCGTGACCATATTGTCCTGTGAAAAGACGCACCGGGTCTCTGCCTATCAGACTCTGTATCCGCAGCTAACTTCATTTAAAAGGAATTGGAGGATCTTCTCCAGTTGCCCACAACCCCCCTGGCGAGCCCGTTGATCATTGCTTCAGTGAATGAACTGCTTCTGCCTGACCCAATTGTAGCCGTGACCAAACTGCTGAGGCTCCAAGTGGGAGCCCTTCATTCAGAGCTAGCCTCGTGTCTTCTCCTGCCCAAGGCCGTCAAACCTGTCCTGCTGGGTTTGCCTTGGCTCCGACTACATGCCCCAGTTCTGGACTGGAGTTCCGGAGAGGTTCTCCAGTGGGGTCCCAAGTACCTCAACCACTGCCTGGGGCAGATCCATCCGATTCAGCCTGCTCTGGCACCGTCATTGGCAGGATTGCCTTCTCACTATTCTCTGTTCTCGGATGCCTTCAGCAAGAGGGAGGCGGAGACGCTGCCCCCCCCACCAGGCATATGACTGTCCTATTGAACTGGTTCCTGTTGCGTCCCTTCCCCGTGGTAGGGTATACCCTCTCTCTTTGCCAGAGACTCAGTCTATGTCGGCCTATATTAAGGACAATTTGGAGAGGGGTTTCATACGAAAATTCTCCTCCCCGGCTGGGGGCCGGGTTCTTCTACGTCAAAAAGAAGGACGGATCTCTGCGACCCTGCATCGATTATTGGGGCCTGAACCAGATCACGGTCAAAAATACATATCCGTTGCCACTGATTTCAGAGCTTTTTGACCGCATACAAGGAGACCTGCGTTGGGCTTACAACCTAATCCAGATTCGCCAGGGTGACGAATGAAAGACGGCATTTAACACCTGAGACGTGCACTATGAATACCTGGTGATGCCCTTCGGCCTGTGTAATGCTTCCGCGGTCTTGCAAGAGTTCGTTAATGACATCTCCTTTATGTCTATGTTGTGGTCTATCTCAATGACATCTTATTTTTTCTCCTGACCCGACGACTCAATAGAGACATGTCCGTCAGGTTTTGCTGCGATTAAGGGAGAATCGCATGTATGCCAAGCTAGAGAGGTGTGTGTTTGAGAAAAATTCTCTGCCCTTCCTGGGCTACATCATCATCTCAGATCAAGGTTTCAAGATGGATCCTGAGAAGGTAATGTCCGTTCTAGAATGACCACATCCTCAAAGCTTAAGGTCCGTACAGCGTTTCTTGGGATTCGCAAACTTCTACCGGCAGTTCATCTCAAACTTTTCCTCATTGACCGCTCCTATCTCTACCCTCACCAAAAAGGCATGAACGCCAAGGTGGGGACTCCAGAGGCAGAATCTGCATTTAATAGCCTGAAGAGGGCCTTCATGTCAGCGTCAACCCTCCACCATCCTGATGTATCTCGACAGTTTTCATTGGAGATGGATGCCTCCTCTGTTGGTGCTGGCGCACTTCTGTTCCAGAGAGGTCCCAAAGGCAAGGCAGTGGTATGTGGCTATAACTCTAAACTTTTCTCTTCTGCAGAGCGCAACTACTCGATTGGGGATCGGGAGTTACTGGCCATCAAATTGGCCCTGGAGGAGTGGAGACATCTATTAGAGGGCACAGCTCATCACATCCTGATAATTACTGACCCCAAGAACTTCACCTATCCCCAGATAGCCCAATGACTGAACCCCCGTCAAGCCAGGTGGTTGCTGTTCTTTGCCCGATTCCAGTTTGAGCTCCACTACCACCCTACCGACAAGAATGTGAGGGCCGATGGCTTGTCAAGGTCGTTTGAGACATCGGACACCATAGAGACGCCACAAAATATCATTGATCCCTCCTGCATTATCTCTGTCAACCATCTGCAAGTTAGAGACATCCATCCGGGGAGGACTTTTGTGCGCCTGGCAGGCAAAGGGAGAATCCTTCGCTGGGGACACATCTCCAAACTGGCAGGTCACGCGGGTACCCGTAAAACCTGATACCTGATTGCCCGTCATTTCTGGTGGCCCACGCTGCCCAAAGACTTTGTGGACTTTGTCTAGTCCTGCACGGTGTGCGCGGCTAACAAGGTTGCTCACCCCAAGCCTGCTGGTCTGCTCCAGCCGCTGCCTATGCCCAATGCTCCCTGGCAGCATATAGCAATGGACTTTGTCACGTACCTGCCTCCCTCTGCTGGATGCAGTGCGGTCTTGGTGGTGGTGGACCGATTCTCGAAGATGGCTCACTTTGTTCCACCGACTGGCCAATCTCTTCATCCAACACATCTTCCGCCTGCACAGCTTGCCTCTGCATATCGTGTCTGATCGGGGGGTTCAGTTCACCTCAAAGTTCTGGGGAGCCCTCTGTAAACTCCTTGATGTAAAGTTGGAATTTTCCTCGGCCTACCATCCTCAATCCAATGGTCAAGTCGAGAGGATCATTCAGATCATGGAGAACTATCTACGACACTTCATCTCCAAGCAGCACGATGACTGGGTGTAGCTTCTTCCTTGGGCCGAGTTCTCTTATAATAACCATATAAGCGAGTCCACAAGAACCACACCATTCTTCATCGTCTACGGCCAACACCCACAAATTCCTCTCCCAGTGTCCGTTACATCCCAGGTGCCCGCAGCTGATTCTGCTTTCAGGGACTTCCTGCAGATCTGGCAGCAAACCCGATCCACAATTCTGCAGGCGGACCGCATGACACGAAAGGCAAGGAGAAGAGAGCCTCCACAGTTCCTTCCGGGTACAAAGGTCTGGCTGTCCTCTAGGAATATCTGGCTGAGGGTGCCGTCATACAAGTTTGCTCCCAGGTTCCTCGAACCCTTCGAGATCTTGCAACAGATCAACCCTGTCTCCTACAAGCTTTGGCTGCCTGCTACCCTCAAGATCCCAAACTCCTTTCATGTCTCCCTCCTGAAGCCTGTGGTCCTGAACCGCTACACCAAGACTCCTTGTCCTGCAGTTGCCCCCAGTGGTTCATCGGATACATTGGAGGTTAAGGAGATCCTGGACACCAAGAAAGTAGGAGGAAGAGCTTTTTATTCGATGGATTGGAGGGTGTTTTGTCCAGAAGAGAGGTCCTGGGAGCCAGAGGAGAACCTCAATGCTCCTATATTTGTGAAGAAGTTTCTCTCCCGCTCTGGCCACAAGAGGAGGGGGCGTAAGAGGGGGATACTGTGACACCCATGGCCGCGGACTGTCGGGATTACTCACCCCCTGACGGCCGCAGCTATGGATCAGTGAGCGCTGGACTGCATCTCCTCCTCTGGAGACACCAACACTGACTTCCGCTTCACTCTGCTGGGTCCCGTAGGGTACTTTTCAGGTGCGCGCGCTTGCCCTTGAAGGACGGTCACGACTGTGTGCACCTGAAAAGTAGGTCGAAATTAGCCCATGGTCACCATGGACTATAAGAAGGGCCCTGCCCCTTCCTTCATTGCCCGAGCGCTGTAGCGGATTAAGTAGACCATAGGCCCTGGGCTGTTCCACAAACTTGGTCCACCCTTCCCCATCACCGCTCTGACGTGTCTATAGTGAACACCACCTTTCTGTGCATGCATTGACAAATGGTTGTTACAATTCCCCTTGTCAAAGGCATACCTCCCAACTTTTGAATTCGGAAAAGAGGGACATTTTAAGCCACGCCCCTAACCACGCCCAATATCCGGCATAAACACATGAAATTACTGCCAGATCCTTCTGCAAATAACACGCGCACATTCTCACTGCGGATCTCTAGACTGTTTGGATATCACAGATATTATGGATCCGGTTATGTCGTCTTTATGTTAAATTTTTTATCTTGGGTATAACATTTGCTCATCACGGCGGCAGCTGCAGGACAAACCAAAAGGCTGAGAACAATGAAAGTCAAGAGGGAGACCCTGTGGTTGATGACTTTTCAATTGACAGGTAGCAGAGTTACATGATGGGGATTTTTTTTTTCCAGTTGTGTAACTATGCTACCGGTCAATGGAAAAATCATCCACCAGAGCCCCCCCGTAGATCGCTCCACACACAGCCCCCCTGTACATAGCACCAGATACAGCCCCCCTGTACATAGCACCACACACAGCCCCCTGTAGATTGCTCCACACACAGCCCCCCTGTACATAGCGCCAGACACAGCCCCCCTGTAGATAGTTCCAGATACAGCCCCCTGTAGATAGCTCCAGATACAACCCCCCTGTTGATAGTGCTACACACAGCCCCCCTGTAGTTAGCGCCACACACAGCCCCCCTGTAGATAGCACCACACACAGCCCCCCTGTAGATAGTTCCACACACAGCCCCCCTGTAGATAGTTCCAGATACAGCCCCCCTGTAGATAGCTCCAGATACAGCCCCCCTGTAGATAGCTCCACACACAGCCCCCCTGTACATAGCGCCAGATACAGTCCCCCTGTAGATAGCGCCACACACAGCCCCCCTGTAGATAGCTCCAGATACAGCCCCCCTGTACATAGTGCCAGATACAGCCCCCTGTAGATAGCTCCACACACAGCCCCCCTGTAGATAGCTCCAGACACAGCCCCCTGTACATAGCGCCAGATACAGCCCCCTGTAGATAGCTCCAGATACAGCCCCCTGTAGATAGCTCGACACAGCCCCCCTGTAGTTAGCGCCACACACAGCCCCCCTGTACATAGCGCCACACACCGCCCCCCTGTAGATAGCTCCAGATACAGCCCCCCTGTAGATAGCTCCAGATACAGCCCCACTGTACATAGTGCCAGATACAGCCCCCCTGTAGATAGCTCCACACACAGCCCCCCTGTAGATAGCGCCACAGACAGCCCCCTGTAGATAGTTCCAGATACAGCCCCCTGTAGATAGCTCCAGATACAGCCCCCCTGTACATAGTGCCACACACAGCCCCCCTGTAGATAGCTCCACGCACAGCCCCCCTGTAGATTGTTCCAGATACAGCCCCCCTGTAGATAGCTCCAGATACAGCCCCCTGTAGATAGCTCCACACAGGCCCCCTGTAGTTAGCGCCACACACAGCCCCCCTGTACATAGCGCCAGATACAGCCCCCCTGTAGATAGCGCCACACACAGCCCCCTGTAGATAGCTCCAGATACAGCCCCCCTGTAGATAGCTCCAGATACAGCCCCCCTGTAGATAGCTCCAGACACAGCCCCCTGTACATAACGCCAGATACAGCCCCCCTGTAGATAGCGCCACACACAGCCCCCTGTAGATAGCTCCAGATACAGCCCCCCTGTAGATAGCTCCAGATACAGCTCCCCTGTACATAGCTCCACACACAGCCCCCTGTAGATAGCTCCGGACACAGCCCCCTGTACATAGCGCCAGATACAGCCCCCTGTAGATAGCTCCACACACAGCCCCCCTGTAGATAGCTCCAGACACATCCCCCCTGTAGATAATGCCAGATACAGCCCCCCTGTAGATAGCTCCAGACACAGCCCCCATGTACATAGTGCCAGATACAGCCCCCCTGTAGATAGCGCCAGACACAGCCCCCCTGTAGGTAGAGCAACACACAGCTCCTTAGGCCTTATTCACACGACTGGGTCCTAGTGTCGGCCGATAAAGCCCCCCTGTAGATAGTTCCAGATACAGCCCCCTGTAGATAGCTCCAGATACAGCCCCCCTGTACATAGTGCCACACACAGCCCCCCTGTAGATAGCTCCACGCACAGCCCCCCTGTAGATTGTTCCAGATACAGCCCCCCTGTAGATAGCTCCAGATACAGCCCCCTGTAGATAGCTCCACACAGGCCCCCTGTAGTTAGCACCACACACAGCCCCCCTGTACATAGCGCCAGATACAGCCCCCCTGTAGATAGCGCCACACACAGCCCCCTGTAGATAGCTCCAGATACAGCCCCCCTGTAGATAGCTCCAGATACAGCCCCCCTGTAGATAGCTCCAGACACAGCCCCCTGTACATAGCGCCAGATACAGCCCCCCTGTAGATAGCGCCACACACAGCCCCCTGTAGATAGCTCCAGATACAGCCCCCCTGTAGATAGCTCCAGATACAGCTCCCCTGTACATAGCTCCACACACAGCCCCCCTGTAGATAGCTCCGGACACAGCCCCCTGTACATAGCGCCAGATACAGCCCCCTGTAGATAGCTCCACACACAGCCCCCCTGTAGATAGCTCCAGACACATCCCCCCTGTAGATAACGCCAGACACAGCCCCCCTGTAGATAGCGCCAGACACAGCCCCCATGTACATAGTGCCAGATACAGCTCCCCTGTAGATAGCGCCAGACACAGCCCCCCTGTAGGTAGAGCAACACACAGCTCCTTAGGCCTTATTCACACGACTGGGTCCGAGTGTCGGCCGATAAAAACGGCCGTTTTGGGCCATTTTTCCCAGCCGTTTTTCATCCGTTCCGATTCCCTTCCAGGCCGTGTTGCCGTTTTTAAGCCTTTATTCACACGACAGGGTTTCCCGGCTGGGTGATTGCCGTTCATAAAATGCAGTAGGAACAATAGACCCCTAATGGGGCTATTCACACGACCGATTTTTTGACGGGCCGGGAAAACCGGCCGTCATAAAATGGAACATGCCCTATTTTCAGCTGTTCACCCGGCCGCCCGGCTCCCATAGAAGTATATGGGGCCAGGTAATACACGGCCATCACCGAAATGTGTCATGAGTGACGGCCGTGTCTACCGTCGCTCGCGCTCTCCTCACAGCGCAGAGTGCATGTGAGAAGGAGGAGATTATGCCATTCAAACGAATGGCTGTACGCTGGAGGTAAGTTTCTACAATGTGGGGGTGCTGTATACAGGGGTACTGTGTGGCAGGGCCCGGGTGTACAGCAGGTGGAAGTGAGCGCTGCGCTGGCTCGCTTCCCCTGCTTGTTTTAAAAGCGCCCTGGCCCGGCGACACCTCCCATGGCCGATGGCGCCGCTCAGGGGCGTAGCTAAAGGCTCATGGGCCCCGATGCAAACTCCTCATGGCCGACGGTCCGCAGCTTTCAGCTGCATCGCTGGGTCTCCTAAGTAACCCAACAATGCAGCACTAGCAGCCGGGGCGTCACTAAGGCTGGGTTCACACACCCTATTTACGGACGTAATTCGGGCGTTTTAGCATTGAATTACGTCCGACAATGTGGCTCAAAAGCGTTGGCAAACATCTGCCCATTCATTTGAATGGGTCTTACGATGTTCTGTGCCGACGGTCATTTTTTTTACGCGCCGCTGTCAAAAGGCGGCGCGTAAAAAAGACGCCCGCGTCAAAGAAGTGCCTGTCACTACTTCAGACGTAAATGCAGCCGTTTTCCATGGACTCCATGAAAAAACAGCTCGAATTACGTCCGTAATGGACGCAGCGAAAAACACCTGCACATGCCATTACGGCTGAAATTACGGTGCTGTTTTCTCATGAAAACCGCACCGTAATCTCAGCCGTAACAGACGCTGCCGTGTGAACATACCCTCAGGGCTTAAAATGTCAGGGAAATAGCCCCAATACATATGTGTCCGCCCAAAAAAAAATGTGTGTATAGGAGACAGCATAGCATATCTATAGCACTACGACCCTATAAACTATGGATAGGATTAGATACAGTGGCTCAGCAGACAGTATCACACATGATAGGATTAGATACAGTGGCTGAGCAGACAGTATCACACATGATAGGATTAGATACAGTGGCTCAGCAGACAGTATCACACATGATAGGATTAGATACAGTGGCTGAGCAGACAGTATCACACATGATAGGATTAGATACAGTGGCTCAGCAGACAGTATCACACATGATTGGATTAGATACACAGCTCAGCAGACAGTATCACACATGATAGGATTAGATACAGTGGCTCAGCAGACAGTATCACACATGATTGCATTAGATACACAGCTCAGCAGACAGTATCACACATGATAGGATTAGATACAGGGCCCAGCAGACAGTATCACACATGATTGGATTAGATACAGGGCTCAGCTCGCTGACATTGCGTCTCCAGCGCTGGACCCAGGATAGGTAAGAATAATAATTTTGCTTCTTTATGTGTTACTGATTATTTTTGTGTGTTTGTGTTTTTTTTACAGGTTCGGTTGTTGGACTTCGGATTCAAGGACTTCAATGACGGCGTTTTTTTTATTCTCAATAAAATGGTTATTGAGGGTTGTGTTTTTTTATTTCAATAAAATATTTTTTCTATGTGCTTGTATCTTTTTAAACTTTATTATCACCGCCTTAGTAATGGCCGCTGGCTGATTGACAACCTCCATTACTAAGGCGGGGCTTAATGTTAGCAGGTGCAGAGGCTAACACTAACCCCCATTATTACCCCGATACCCACCGCCACCAGGGCTGCTGGGAAGAGACGGGTACCCGACCATCTGTAGTGACGGGCAGGCACCGGGGTGGCCGCAGGCTGGTAGTATTAGGCTGGGGAAGGCCAAAAACTGTGGCCCCTACCACCCTGGTAATGCTGCCTGCTGCTGCTGTGTTGTATCTGGCTGGTTATGAAAATTGGGGGGGACCCGACAACGTTCTTTCCATTTATTTTTTTTTTTTTAAATGACGTGGGATCCCCCCCATTTTTCATAATCAGCCAGGTACAATAAAGCAGCAGCAGCCTAGCATTACCAGGGTGGGAAGGGCCACTGTATCTGGCCTTTCCCCTCCTGATACTACCAGCCTGCGGCCGCCCCAGTGTCCGACCATCACTACAAATGGTCAAGTACTGGATGGTACCCGGCTCTTCCCAGCACCCCTGATGGCGGTGGGTACCGGGGTAATAATGGGGGTTAGTGTTCGCCTCTGCACCGGCTAACACTAAGCCCCGCCTTAGCAATGGACGCTGTCACTCAGCCGGCGGCCATTACTAAAGGCGGTAGTAATATAGTTTAAAAAAAAACACAAAGACATAGAAAAAATATTTTATTGAAAAAAAAACCCACACAGCCCTCATTACCCATTTTATTGATAATAAAAAAAGCCGTCATCGAAGTAGTCCTGGAATCCGACGTAGTCCAACGACCGAACCTGTAAGAAAACACACAAGACAAAAAACGATTAGTAACACATGTGTTAGGCTTAGATACAGGGCCCATGTGTGATACTGTCTGTGGGACCCTGTATCTAAGCCTACCACAAGGTAGGCTTAGATACAGTGTCCAGCAGACAGTAATCTTATACAGTATAAGATTACTGTGTGCTGGGCCCTGTATCTAAACCTACAGTGTGGTAGGCTTATATACAGGGCCCATCAGACAGGATCACGCATGGGCCATGTATCTAAGCCTACCATGTGATTGGCTTAGATACAGGGCCCAGCAGACAGCATCACACAATCTGTGATCCTGTCTCATAGGCCCCCTAAGCCTGCTACATCGTAGGCTTAGGGGTTGTGCAGTCCCTAAACATTGATGGCCTATCCACAGGATAGGCCATCAATAGCTGATGTGTCTCCCGGGACCCGCAAATCAGCTGTTTTGGAGGGGCCGCAGCACTCGTACGAGAGCTGCTTCCCTTCATTTCACTACTCGCTCACACTGTGAATCGCCGACACCGATTCACAGTGTGACCGGAATGAAGGGGAGGCAGCTCTCGTACGCTGCGGCCCCTTCAAAACAGCTGATTGGCGGGTCCCGGGAGTCGGACCCAGCCAGTCAGGGCTAATCTTACCTTCCTCTTCAGCCGCGGCGGTAGTTCTGTCGTCTCGATGTTGTGCGCGGCGCATAGCGCTGTGATGTCATGCGCTGCGCACAGCGCTTGACGTCAGGACCTCCGCTGCGATCCGGAACCAGGAAGGTAAATAAAGTCTGTTACTATAGTAACAGGGGCCCGCGGCCCGAGTTACTACAGTAACTTTTTATTGATTTGGTGCGGGGGGCTGTGGGCCCCCTGGCTTTGGGGCCCGGTCGCAATTGCGACCGCTGCGACCCCTATAGCTACGCCAGTGGCGCCGCTAGCAGCTGCTGCGGCTGCTACTACTGTAGCGACGCCACTTTAGCAGAGCAGGGAGGTATCTCCCCGCTCTGCTATGTGCTAGCCCCACTTTAGCTCCCTGAAGGAGCAGAATCCCCGTGTGTTCGGGAAATCCGCTCCTGGACAGAGCGCTTGATGTCTCTGTCCATATCTGGGCAGTGAACTCAGGGGAAACTCCTGAAGCGGAATCCCCGAACACTCTGTGACCGGGGATTCCACACCAGGAGAAGCCAGTAACGTTCAGTGTCCATAAATGGACACAGACGACAGGGGCTTTTCCTGAAGTGGAATCACCGGCCACATGGGGATTCCCCTTCAGGAGTTGCACCTGATGTCACTGTCCAGATATGCCCGGCCCGGCACGGATGCAAAACGAATGCAAAACGACCGGAAAAAACGGACGATTTTATCTGCCAACACTCGGGCTCGGTCGGGACCCTGTCGTGTGAATAAGGCTTAATGGCCGATTTTGACCCGTTTTGCATCCGTTTTTTTCCCTGTCCGTTTTAAAATTGGATGAATTTCATTTAAATTTGTTGCCACACACTTCCCTCTGTAGATAATGCCACCCAGCCCCCTGTAGATAATGCCACCCAGCCCCCTGTAGGTAATGCCACCCAGCCCCCTTCATGTAATGCCACCCAGCCCCCTGCAGGTAATGCCACCCAGCCCCCTGTATGTAATGCCACCCAGCCCCCTGAAGGTAATGCCACCCAGCCCCCTGTATGTAATGCCACCCAGCCCCCTGCAGGTAATGCCACCCAGCCCCCTGTATGTAATGCCACCCAGCCCCCTGAAGGTAATGCCACCCAGCCCCCTGTATGTAATGCCACCCAGCCCCCTGCAGGTAATGCCACCCAGCCCCCTGTATGTAATGCCACCCAGCCCTCTGCCGGTAATGTCACCCAGCCCCCGGCAGATAATGCCACCCAGCTCCCTGTATGTAATGCCACCCAGCCCTCTGCATGTAATGCTACCCAGCCCCTGGCAGATAATGCCACCCAGCCCCCTGTATGTAATGCCACCCAGCCCCCAGCAGGTAATGCCACCCAGCCCTCTTCAGGTAATGCCACCCAGCCCCCAGCAGGTAATGCCACCCAGCCCCCTGCAGGTAATGCCACCCAGCCCCCTGCAGGTAATGTCACCCAGCCCCCTGTAGGTAATGCCACCCAGCTCCCTGTATGTAATGCCACCAAGTCCACTGTAGGTAATGCCACACAGCCCCCTGTAGGTTGCACCCCCCCCCCTTCCAGGAGAAGTCACTGACTTCAATGTCCATATATGGACAGTGTAGTCACTGACTTCTCCTGGAGAGGAATTCCCTGCCACAGGTCGGGAATTCCGCTTCAGAAGTGAGTGACGTCACTGTGTCCGTATATGGACAGTGTAGTCACTCACTTCTCCTGTAGCGGAATCCCCGGCCATAGGGTCGGGGATTCCGCTTCAGAAGTGAGTGATGTCGCTGTGTCCATATATGGACAGTGTAGTCACTCACTTCTCCTGTAGTGGAATCCCCAATCCCAGGCCGGGGATTGGGGATTCCGACGCCTACAGGGAGCAAAAATAGACCCTCCTCCTCCTCACATGCACTCTGCTTTCACTCACTGTCAGAAGAAGGCAGGAGTCTTGCAGCGGCGTGCTCACTGGTGTCGATGCCAGCCCGGGAGTGGACCAGTCCAGTCACCTGACCGGTGAGGTCAGATGACAGGACAGGTGACAGGTCAGGTAACTGGACTGGTCCACTCCCGGGCCGGCATCTATCCCAGTGAGAACACCGCCGCAAGACTCCTGCCTTTTTCTGATCGCTGCTGCAGTCAGCAGCGATCAGTTGTTTTGATGCAGCGCCCAGCGGGACATTTTGAAGACCGGCCGGGACGGCAGGACAGTGGAGAGAAACCGGGACTGTCCCGCCGGAATCGGGACGGATGGGAGGTATGTCAAAGGGCTGTGTCCCTACATACTGATAGCCTCCAACCATCGCTGAGAGTATCACACTTCCTCTTGGCAATGGGAATGGTATCACGCATTTGTCTATTAGTCCTGGGTACACAGAGATATGTAGAATACAAGGATTGCCTGCAACAGACATGTCAGGAGAGGTGACAGATCCTCTATAGATCCAGTGACTCACAGGTGATATTTTCTCTGATGGGAGCAGTTTTATTTTCTTCTCCATCTGACGCAGACCGTTATGGCGACTTCTCCTGATGAGACATCTTTGACCATCACTTCTGCAGACATTTCCAGCCTCTATAGAAACACACAAATTTAGACACCAAGGCCCAGGCCCATACATTAAAGGGGTTGGACAACCGCTTTTACTCAGACTAATAAATTTGGACCCCAGACTAGATAATAGAATACATACAGACCCGAAACCTTCTAAACTATTGCAGTCTCCAGACCAGACCCCCTAAACAAATACAGACCCCAGAACAAGCATTCTAAATAAATACAGACCTCAGACCAGACCCCCTAAATAGACCCCAGACCTGACACTAATAATGTCCCCAGACCTGACTCCCTTAATACAGACCCCAGACCAGACCCCCTAAACTAATATGGACCCATATATAAAGACCCCTAAACTAATACAGACCCCTACAGACTCCATAAACTAATACAGACCCCAGACCAGACCCCCTAAATACGGACCCCAGACCTCAAACTAATAAAGACGCCCTAAATACAGACCCCAGACCTGACCCCTACACTAATAATGACCCCAGACCTGACTCCATAAGTAATACAGACCCCAGACCAGACCCCCTAATCTAATACAGACCCCAGAGCAACCCCTAAATACAGACCCTTAAATAAAGACACCTAAACTAATACAGACCCTAGAACAGGCCCCCTAAATAGACCCTATAAACTAATACAGACCCAAGACCAGACCCCTAAATACAGACCCCAGACCAGACCCCCTATATACAGACCCCCGACCTCAAACTAATGCAGACCCCCTAAATACAGACCCCAGACTCCTAAATATACAGACCCTAAACCCCTTAAACTGATACAGACCCCATAAATACAAACTGCTTAAACTAATACAGACACCAAGCCTCCTAAATACAGACCACACACCAGACCCCCTAACTACAGTCCCCCTAAATACAGACCCCTTAAACAAATCCATCCCCTTATACTTACATAGCAGCTCACCTCAGTCTTCTCTGTGGAGTCTTGCTGCTGTTTGTAGAGCTGTGGTCATGTGACCAGCAGGTCTCTAAACAGTAGTAAGAATTTCAGAGATGAGGTCATGTGACCTTATGTCTAAAGGTCCTTTTGAAGGACATACACAATACAGTTTAGTCACGGTTTTTGCCGCGATTCGCAGCAAAATCGCGGCAAAAACGCGACAAAACTACATTGTACTTTGGGCGGCCATGGGCCCCCCGGGAGCCTCGGGCCCTGGGCGGCCGCCCAAAATGCCCTATGATGATCCGCCATTGCCTAAGCTTTGTTGTGTTTACCTGTGTTAATCTTTGCAAATGGTCCCTTAGTGTTTTTCAGTTCCCAGTGTTCCCGTTCCTGCTACCTGTATCCTGTATCCCGTGCTATCTTGTTCCAGTGCCGTGTAGAGTTGGAGTCATGTTGTGCCGTATACTACGCCTGCTGTGTTACACCACGCCTGGTGTCTGCCTGCTGCCAAGGTCCCATCCGAGCCTAACCATCGCTACTGTCTAAATTACCACAGGTACCCTTATTTGAACTATAGACATTGACTTGGTATCCTGTTGGCCAGCTGTTATCCCGCTACAGCGGTACGGCCCAGTGGGTCCACATAGCCACAGATCGTGACACATATAAGAAGACACCAATATTATAAATACCACGTGGTAGGTGGGGGGCATTTTTAGAATTGCTTTGGAGCCCAGAAATTTACATTTTGATAGTAGACTGAGGCTGAAACACAGCTGATCTACATCTATTGTATGTTTATCCTGGAAAGAGTGGATGTCCCAAAGCAAGACCTGGGGCACCTCAAAAGATATGTGGAGGAGGGTACAAATGTTACATTACCATCATGGTACCTAAGGGGTGCAAATGCTCCCAGGAAAGCAATACTATAAGGATATGGGATTCTTGGGTGGGGCTTAGTATAGATTTTGCTTTATGGGCACAGGAGCTCCACTCTACACCTATGAATATATTCAGTATCAGGGGAACAGAGTCCATACAAACTATCATCATATTTGGGTCGTGACTGTTATGTATTGAAGGTGCCTGATGGATATAGTTGAGTGAATATTGGCAATATATTGAGCTATTGATTTTAGCCCAGACCCTCCGGCACTTATATTGTCCTCCGCCAAATTCTCTATGGGGCTCCTCTGTTCATATGCATGGACATTGATATGGATTTTGGTTTTAGTTAATAATGAGGTCTCCTCTACTAGGCTGGACCAATATTAAACCTGTTGACAAGAGTGAAGACATAGCGTTACTAAATTACTCTTACTGATGTAGATGAGCTCAATTGGTCATTAAACTGTTTCATTAATACACTGTGATATCTCATTATGTAAGAATGACGAAAAACATATTGTCATGTAAAGGCACATTGCACAAAATGACAAATTCAGCTCTACTACATCTGGGCTAGAGAATAAAGTTAGGAGTTAACTAATTCAACCATAACCAAATCTGTAAAATCGCATGGTGTCTGTTCAATGTCGACTTCACAGTGCAATAGGAGAAAATAGCACAAGTTTATCCCCTCACAGTGTAATGCCCGTAGTTGCTATCGGTCATGATGTTTAATATAGTAGGGTTGGCCATGGTGCCCCATAGTCTCATAGTAAAAAAGAGATGTCAAGCAATGTAAAAGTCTGAAGTCTCGTAGAGGCTCAGCACATCTGAATGTAAGATTAAGGATGGCGTAATATCATTGTTGATGGGGAATTTATGGGGTATTCTCAAGAGGAAGATGAGAGACCCCAGATCCAACAATGCAGATGAGCTGAAGGTCAATATCACAGCAACCTTGGATTCCATAACAGCTCAGCAGTGCCACAGGCTGATCGTTTCCATGCCACGCCACATTGATAGCACCACAGCAGTGCCACAGGCTGATCGTCTCCATGCCACGCCGCATTGATAACACCTCAGCAGCGCCACAGGCTGATCACCTCCATGCCACGCCACATTGATAACACCTCAGCAGTGCCACAGGCTGATCACCTCCATGCCATGCCGCATTGATAACACCTCAGCAGTGCCACAGGCTGATCACCTCCATACCACGCCACATTGATAACACCTCAGCAGTGCCACAGGCTGATCGCCTCCATGCCACGCCGCATTGATAACACCTCAGCAGTGCCACAGGCTGATCGCCTCCATGCCACGCCGCATTGATAACACCTCAGCAGTGCCACAGGCTGATCACCCCCATGCCACGCCTCATTGATAACACCTCAGCAGTGCCACAGGCTGATCGCCCCATGCCACGCCGCATTGATAGCACCACAGCAGTGCCACAGGCTGATCGTCTCCATGCCACGCCGCATTGATTACACCTCAGCAGTGCCTCAGGCTGATCGCCTCCATGCCACACTGCATTGATAACACCTCAGCAGTGCCACAGGCTGATCGTCTCCATGCCATGCCGCATTGATAACACCTCAGCAGTACCACAGGCTGATCACCCCCATGCCACGCCGCATTGATAACACCTCAGCAGTGCCACAGGCTGATCGCCTCCATGCCACGCCGCATTGATAACACCTCAGCAGTGCCACAGGCTGATCGCCTCCATGCCACGCTGCATTGATAACACCTCAGCAGTGCCACAGGATGATCGCCTCCATGCCACGCCGCATTGATAACACCTCAGCATTGCCACAGGCTGATCACCTCCATGCCACGCCGCATTGATAACACCTCAGCAGTGCCGCAGGCTGATCGCCTCCATGCCATGCCGCATTGATAACACCTCAGCAGTGCCTCAGGCTGATCGCCTCCATGCCACGCTGCATTGATAACACCTCAGCAGTGCCACAGACTGATCGCCTCCATGCCATGCCGCATTGATAACACCTCAGCAGTGCCACAAGCTGATCGCCTTCATGCCACGCTGCATTGATAACACCTCAGCAGTGCCACAGGCTGATCGCCTCCATGCCACGCCGCATTGATAACACCTCAGCAGTGCCACAGGCTGATCGCCTCCATGCCACGCCGCATTGATAACACCTCAGCAGTGCCACAGGCTGATCGCCTCCATGCCACGCCGCATTGATAACACCTCAGCAGTGCCACAGGCTAATCGTCTCCATGCCACGCCGCATTGATAACACCTCAGCAGTGCCACAGGCTGATCGCCTCCATGCCACGCCGCATTGATAACACCTCAGCAGTGCCACAGGCTGATCGCCCCATGCCACACCTTATTGATAACACCTCAGCAGTGCCACAGGCTGATCGCCTCGATGCCACGCCGCATTGATAACTTCTCAGCAGTGCCACAGGCTGATCGTCTCCATGCCACGCCGCATTGATAACACCTCAGCAGTGCCACAGGCTGATCACCTCCATGCCATGCCGCATTGATAACACCTCAGCAGTGCCACAGGCTGATCACCTCCATACCACGCCACATTGATAACACCTCAGCAGTGCCACAGGCTGATCGCCTCCATGCCATGCCGCATTGATAACACCTCAGCAGTGCCACAGGCTGATCGCCTCCATGCCACACCGCATTGATAACACCTCAGCAGTGCCACAGGCTGATCGCCGCCATGCCGCATTGATAACACCTCAGCAGTGCCACAGGCTGATCGCCTCCATGCCACGCCGCATTGATAACACCTCAGCAGTGCCACAGGCTGATCGCCCCATGCCACACCTTATTGATAACACCTCAGCAGTGCCACAGGCTGATCGCCTCGATGCCACGCCGCATTGATAACTTCTCAGCAGTGCCACAGGCTGATCGTCTCCATGCCACGCCGCATTGATAACACCTCAGCAGTGCCACAGGCTGATCACCTCCATGCCATGCCGCATTGATAACACCTCAGCAGTGCCACAGGCTGATCACCTCCATACCACGCCACATTGATAACACCTCAGCAGTGCCACAGGCTGATCGCCTCCATGCCATGCCGCATTGATAACACCTCAGCAGTGCCACAGGCTGATCGCCTCCATGCCACACCGCATTGATAACACCTCAGCAGTGCCACAGGCTGATCGCCGCCATGCCGCATTGATAACACCTCAGCAGTGCCACAGGCTGATCGCCTCCATGCCACGCCGCATTGATAACACCTCAGCAGTGCCACAGGCTGATCGCCTCCATGCCACGCCGCATTGATAACACCTCAGCAGTGCCACAGGCTAATCGTCTCCATGCCACGCCGCATTGATAACACCTCAGCAGTGCCACAGGCTGATCGCCTCCATGCCACGCCGCATTGATAACACCTCAGCAGTGCCACAGGCTGATCGCCCCATGCCACACCTTATTGATAACACCTCAGCAGTGCCACAGGCTGATCGCCTCGATGCCACGCCGCATTGATAACTTCTCAGCAGTGCCACAGGCTGATCGTCTCCATGCCACGCCGCATTGATAACACCTCAGCAGTGCCACAGGCTGATCACCTCCATGCCATGCCGCATTGATAACACCTCAGCAGTGCCACAGGCTGATCACCTCCATACCACGCCACATTGATAACACCTCAGCAGTGCCACAGGCTGATCGCCTCCATGCCATGCCGCATTGATAACACCTCAGCAGTGCCACAGGCTGATCGCCTCCATGCCACACCGCATTGATAACACCTCAGCAGTGCCACAGGCTGATCGCCGCCATGCCGCATTGATAACACCTCAGCAGTGCCACAGGCTGATCGCCTCCATGCCACGCCGCATTGATAACACCTCAGCAGTGCCACAGGCTAATCGCCTCCATGCCACGCCGCATTGATAACACCTCAGCAGTGCCACAGGCTGATCGCCTCCATGCCACACCGCATTGATAACACCTCAGCAGTGCCACAGGCTGATCGCCGCCATGCCACGCCACATTGATAACACCTCAGCAGTGCCACAGGCTGATCGCCTCCATGCCACGCCGCATTGATAACACCTCAGCAGTGCCACAGGCTGATCGCCTCCATGCCACGCCGCATTGATAACACCTCAGCAGTGCCACAGGCTGATCGCCTCCATGCCACGCCGCATTGATAACACCTCAGCAGTGCCACAGGCTAATCGTCTCCATGCCACGCCGCATTGATAACACCTCAGCAGTGCCACAGGCTGATCGCCTCCATGCCACGCCGCATTGATAACACCTCAGCAGTGCCACAGGCTGATCGCCTCCATGCCACACCGCATTGATAACACCTCAGCAGTGGCACAGGCTGATCGCCGCCATGCCGCATTGATAACACCTCAGCAGTGCCACAGGCTGATCGCCTCCATGCCACGCCGCATTGATAACACCTCAGCAGTGCCACAGGCTAATCGCCTCCATGCCACGCCGCATTGATAACACCTCAGCAGTGCCACAGGCTGATCGCCTCCATGCCACACCGCATTGATAACACCTCAGCAGTGCCACAGGCTGATCGCCGCCATGCCGCATTGATAACACCTCAGCGGTGCCACAGGCTGATCGCCTCCATGCCACGCCGCATTGATAACACCTCAGCAGTGCCACAGGCTGATCGCCTCCATGCCGCGCCGCATTGATAACACCTCAGCAGTGCCACAGGCTGATCGCCTCCATGCCACACCGCATTGATAACACCTCAGCAGTGCCACAGGCTGATCGCCGCCATGCCACGCCACATTGATAACACCTCAGCAGTGCCACAGGCTGATCGCCTCCATGCCACGCCGCATTGATAACACCTCAGCAGTGCCACAGGCTGATCGCCTCCATGCCACGCCGCATTGATAACACCTCAGCAGTGCCACAGGCTGATCGCCTCCATGCCACGCCGCATTGATAACACCTCAGCAGTGCCACAGGCTAATCGCCTCCATGCCACGCCGCATTGATAACACCTCAGCAGTGCCACAGGCTGATCGCCTCCATGCCACGCCGCATTGATAACACCTCAGCAGTGCCACAGGCTGATCGCCTCCATGCCACACCGCATTGATAACACCTCAGCAGTGCCACAGGCTGATCGCCGCCATGCCGCATTGATAACACCTCAGCAGTGCCACAGGCTGATCGCCTCCATGCCACGCCGCATTGATAACACCTCAGCAGTGCCACAGGCTAATCGCCTCCATGCCACGCCGCATTGATAACACCTCAGCAGTGCCACAGGCTGATCGCCTCCATGCCACACCGCATTGATAACACCTCAGCAGTGCCACAGGCTGATCGCCGCCATGCCGCATTGATAACACCTCAGCAGTGCCACAGGCTGATCGCCTCCATGCCACGCCGCATTGATAACACCTCAGCAGTGCCACAGGCTAATCGCCTCCATGCCACGCCGCATTGATAACACCTCAGCAGTGCCACAGGCTGATCGCCTCCATGCCACGCCGCATTGATAACACCTCAGCAGTGCCACAGGCTGATCACCTCCATGCCACACCGCATTGATGCAGGAATTCATGCAAAAGGAGCCCCGGCCAAGTAACACCTCAGCAGTGCCACAGGCTAATCGCCTCCATGCCACGCCGCATTGATAACACCTCAGCAGTGCCACAGGCTGATCGCCTCCATGCCACACCGCATTGATAACACCTCAGCAGTGCCACAGGCTGATCGCCGCCATGCCGCATTGATAACACCTCAGCAGTGCCACAGGCTGATCGCCTCCATGCCACGCCGCATTGATAACACCTCAGCAGTGCCACAGGCTAATCGCCTCCATGCCACGCCGCATTGATAACACCTCAGCAGTGCCACAGGCTGATCGCCTCCATGCCACGCCGCATTGATAACACCTCAGCAGTGCCACAGGCTGATCACCTCCATGCCACACCGCATTGATGCAGGAATTCATGCAAAAGGAGCCCCGGCCAAGTATTGAGGGCAGATACTGGACAGACTTTTCAGTAGGACAACATTTTGGTATTAAAAATCTTTTTTGAGATTGGGCTTATATAATATTCTATTTTTCTGAGACACAAAATTTGGGTTTTCAGTAACTATTCCCATAATCATCAACATTAAAAGAAAAAAATGCTGGAAATAGATCCCTCTGTGTGTAATGAATCTATAGAATATACGAGAGACACTTTTTGAATTGAATTAGTAAAATAAAATAACTTTTTGATGATATTCTATTTCATTGAGAAGGACCTGTAGGGTCCCAATACTGTAATGTCTCTATACAAGGTCTAAACAGACAAGCGGTGAATTGTTAAAGTGTAGCTAAGCGTTTGACAACCTTCTGACATGTCATAGTGACGTCAGAAGTTTGGATTGGTGGGAGTCCGAGCACTGAGACCCCCACCAATCGCTAGAACCAAGTGTGCGCGCTCAGCCGCTTCGTGTCTGTTCGCCTTTTTCCGGAAAGCCGATGTATCAGAGGACGGACTCATAGACTTTCCATTGAGCCCGTACACCGATACATTTATTTCCGAAAAAAGCCGAACAGACACGAAGCCGTTGAGCGCTCACACGAGCTCTTCAGTTACTTGGTTCTAGCGATTGGAGGGGGTCTCAGTGCTCGGACCCCCACCAATCCAAACTTCTTTTCACACAGCGGAATTTTTGCAGCGGAATCCGTCGCAGAATTCCGCCTCTTATTCATTTTAATGGGTGCCGGACGCGTCTGTTTCCCACTAACTGATTTTTTCGGCTAGCGGGAAAAAGAAGCGTCCTGCCCGATATTCGGGTGAATTCCACCCAAACCTCTCATTGAAGTGAATGGGAGGAGGAATCTTCCTGCCGATAGCTGGAATAATTCCACAGCGGGTTTTGCGGCCAATATAAGTGAACTGACCCTTAATGAACCATATAATGTACTGAGTTCACTGTGCGGTAAATCGAAATGTTAACTTTATTCTGCGCGTCAGTCCGATTATGGCTAAACTAAAATTCTATTGTGTTTTTTATGATCTACTACTCTTACAGAATAAACAATTTGTTTTGTGTTGCCAAATTCTGAGAGGCAATCCTTTTTTTAACATTTTTCTGGGGATAGAGCGGTGTCAGCGTTTCTTTTTTGCGGGGCGAGCTGTACTTCTTATTGGTAATTTTTTTTGATACATTCAACTTTTTGATCACTTTTTATGCCATTTTTTTTTAGGGAGCTGAAGTGACCCATAAATAGCAATTCTGGCGTTTTTTGTTTTGGATTTTTTGTTTAAATATGCTGTTTACCCTGCGAGTTTTATTATGTTATATTAGGATAGTTCAGACTTTTACAGTTATGAAGATACTAGTTATGATTATTTTAATAATTTTTTTTTTTACATTAAAATGGGAAAAGGGGGAATTTTCTGAATTTAGAATTCTTTTTTTCTTGTATATTACAAAAAACGTTAACTGTTTTGACATTTTTTTTTTAGTCCCCTAGGAAACTTGAACAAGTGATGGTTTCCTCGCTGGTACCATACACTCATGTAGTGCAGTGCATGGTGCATTTAACCGGCTCCTACTAAGCCCTGTCTCTGGACAGAGATTGCAGACCTAGGGGGCTTCAGTGGGCCCCCAGGCTGCATGACAACCATCGGAACCCCGTGATTATGTCGCGGGGTGATGGGATGATGAATGGGGCCCCCCTCTTTCTAGCAGGATTGAGGCCGCTTCTGACCGTGGCATTTCGGTGGTTAAACAGCCAGAATCAGATTTACTTCGAAGTGTCGGCTGTAACATACAGCAGATACCAGCAGGGCATGGAGCGGTTCAGCCTTTGAATTTGCTCCATACTCCCCCTTCACAGGCCATGTCGGGAAGGGGTTAAATCATATGTTGGGGAGCAGGGGTCCCCTGTGCAAGAAATGAATGTGGGCCACTGTGCCGCAACATAGACTGCACAACATGGTATGTCCGTTCCTGTCACACATTATCTTCCCGCATCAACAGGACAAGAGAACATAAATCTTATTCTGCACAAGTCATAAAAAATTCTTATATATTATCAAGGGTAGAGATGTGGACACTTGAAGTGTCCTCCCCTTACTGCAGGGGGCAGCATTTTGGTAGATATGCGGTCTGTTCAAGCACTAAACCCTGGGTTCTAACCCTGAGTTCTAGGTGCAAGATATACCAGTAACCAAGCCCTCCTCCTGCTCTCCTCCTGCTCTCCTGCTGCTGTCCATCCTTCTCCTGCTTTCTCCTCCTGCTCTCCTGCTGCTGTCCATCCTTCTCCTTCTGCTCTCCTGCTGTTCTCCTACTGCTCTCCATCCCTCTGCTGCTTTCTCCTCCTACTCTCCTGCTGCTTTCCTACTGCTCTTCTTCCACTCTCTTCCTGCTCTCCTGCTGCTCTCCTCCTTCTGCTCTCCTGCTGCTCTCCTCCTTCTGCTCTCCTGCGGCTGTCCATCCTTCTCTTGCTTTCTCCTCCTCCTCTCCTGCTGCTCTCCTCCCACTCTCCTGCTGCTTTCCTACTGCTCTTCTTCCACTCTCTTCCTGCTCTCCTGCTGCTCTCCTCCTTCTGCTCTCCTGCTGCTCTCCTCCTTCTGCTCTCCTGCTGCTCTCCTCCTTCTGCTCTCCTGCGGCTGTCCATCCTTCTCTTGTTTTCTCCTCCACCTCTCCTGCGGCTCTCCTCCTGCTTACCTGCTACTCTCCTTCTGCTCTCCTGCTGCTTTCCTGCTACTCTCTTCTTGCTCTCCTCCTGCTCTCATGCTACTCTCCACCTGCTGCTCTCCTGCTGCTGGTGATCCTTCTTTTGCTTTCTCCTCCTCGTCTCCTTTTGCTCTCCTCCTGCTCTCCTGCTGCTCTCCTCCTGCTCTCCTGCTTTCTCCTCCTGCTCTCCTGCTGCTCTCATCTTCCTCTCCTCCTGCTACTCCCCTTCTGCTCATCTGCTACTCTCCTACTGCTCTCCTGCTGCTGTCCATCCGTCTCCTGCTGCTCTACTCCTGCTCTCCTGCTGCTCTCCATCCTACTCCTCTAAAGAGATCAGCACAAGACGAGGAGGTTACATGTAGTAGCTGCTGATTGGCTGCTCTCATATATAAATATAAAGTGTTTGAGCTTTTCTTTGAGGCTTGCACTGTGGGAACTATCATGAGCTTGGAAATATGGTCACTACAATGAGTCTGATACTGCAGGAACTATTATGAGGCTGGAATAATGGAGCCTGGCACTATGGGCATTACAATAAGTTGACACTGTGGGAGCTGTTATTAGGAGGGCACTATGGGCACTTCAATAGGTCTGGCACTGTGGTAACTATTTTAAGGCTGTAACTATAGGCACTACAATGAGTCTGGCAATGTAATAACTATTCTAAGGATGGGACTATGGGCACTACAATAAGTCTGGCACTGTGGAAACTATAATTTGGCTGGCACTATGTTATGGAATCGCTAGTTGAGCAATTCCCAGGGTGGAAGTTTATGGGTTTGCTAGGTGAGCAATTCCCCAAAGGCCGCTGGAGACTGTCAGTAATGAGCGTGCAAATAAATCCGCAACCCCAAATCTGTCACAACTCTGATCAACAGTGTCTATGGTGTTCGCCAGAGCCCACCGCAAGGCAGGTTGGATTTTGCTGCATAGAACCCAGGTTGTCTTAGAAAAATTCAGTATTGGATAAGAGGTGCAATGCAGACAGGACCTGAACAGGAACCAGTCAGCCAGAGGGTAAACAGAACTTCCAAATCAATAAGCGAGTGGAATAGCAGAGGTCAGAACCAGCCAGGAGCAGAAAATCCAAATCAGCAAACAAGGGGTAATCCAGAGAAAAGCCGAGGTCCAGTTCCAAGGAGTCCAAGAAGTCAAAGGTACAGGGTATAGACAATAGCTTGATCAAGCACTATAATGGGTCTGGCACTGTGGGAACTATTATTAGGATGGCACTATGGGCACTTCAATGAGTTCAACACTGTGGGAACTATCATGAGATCTGTAGATTATTACTGAGATGAGAGGCTCATCAGTGCCCGGAAATTATATCATTAATGAACCAAAGCGATGGGTCTGTCTGACCGGCCACTTCATGTCTAAAGGTTCTATGTTCTGTTTTGTTTGTATCTAAGTCTATCATGTGTGATACTCTCTAGTGAACCAGTGTATCCAATCCTCTCATGCACAATACTGTCAAGTGTATCTAAGACTATCATGTGTGATACTGTTCATCTACAAGCTTGATACACCAGTATGTTCCATCTATCTATCTATCTATCTATCTATCTATCTATCTATCTATCTATCTATCTATCTATCTATCTATCTATCTATCTATCTATCTATCTCATATCTATCTATCTCATATCTATCTATCTATCTATCTATCTATCTATCTATCTATCTATCTATCTATCTATCTATCTATCTATCTATCTATCTATCTATCTATCTATCTATCTATCTATCTATCATCCATCCATCCATCCATCCATCCATCCATCCATCCATCCATCCATCCCTCTCTCTCTCTCTCTCTCTCTCTCTCTATCTATCTATCTATCTATCTATCTATCTATCTATCTATCTATCTATCTATCTATCTATCTATCTATCTATCTATCTATCTATCTATCTATCTATCTATCTATCATCTATCCATCTATCTCTATCTATCTATCTATCTATCTATCTATCTATCTATCTATCTATCTATCTATCTATCTATCTATCTATCTATCTATCTATCTATCTATCTATCTATCTATCTATCTATCTATCTATCTATCTCATATCTATCTATCTATCTATCTATCTATCTATCTATCTATCTATCTATCTATCTATCTATCTATCTATCTATCTATCTATCTATCTATCTATCTATCTATCTATCTATCTATCTATCTATCTATCTATCTCTATCTAATCCATACATCATGTTCACACCATACATGCTACACTACATCTGAGTCATTCTCTCACATCCAGTTTGCCGTGTTCCATACAATATTATATTTAGTAAGGAAACTATTTCACTTTCAAATGAAGAATATTTTTTTCATCTTCTTTCTATATTGGGAACAAGTGAGACTATGCACAGGTACAAAAAGGTTGTGACCACTCATAAAGGAGAAGCCGCCCCACGCTGACCTTGAGGACGGGCATAATTGGAAGGAGCGTCTTACTCCCCGCTGCATTATTTCTTAACACGTTTTAGAAATTTTCTTACAAAATGATATGTTCTTTGGTGACCTCACATATTCAACCTTGGGTTAATAATTGAGGAATTTGGTGTCATAGTCGATGTGTTTTTCTGACAATAGTATTAATGACGTTGCTGGAGGATGGGGGCGGGTGGGTGGAGATGTTTCCACTAGGGAATATATATATATACGCTATGGTGTCTATCCAGGTGCAGAAGAGCTCCAAGGAACATTCCGTCATCTTGACAGATCGCTGGGGTCACGACAGCCATGTCTTACAGTGCACTTGCCGTCACCTTTTTTTGCTTTTTAGCCTTGTCTTCAGCGTGTTACATACAAAACTGCCCCATAGGAGGAAAGAGGTCGGTGATCGACTTCATGGACGTAAGAAAGGTAAGTGCTCCTCAGACATTATAAGATGCTTGTCCGAAAATTGATGAAAATAAAAAAATTCCATTGACAATCTGAGCTTCAACGATGTGCAAGAAAAGGAAACCCTCCAAAAACACTCCGGGAAATTTCTAGAGGTCTCCGTCACCCTCAAACCAAGAAATGTTGGCTCAAGCTGAGCCTTTATCAAAGCTTGGGGCAGCCTGACTCTGAGCTGAAACATTGTATGATATGGGTGAATCCAGGAGATTTCTTGACGTGTTATTCCTTTTCTCGCATATCTGGGAGTTTAGACCTTTCTCAGGATTTCTCTTCACCAATTTGACAATTGAGGAATCAAATAATTCAGTGCGTTACTTTTCTCTTTCGAGGAGCTTCAGGGAAGTTTCAACCTTGGAGCAACGATTACATTACAAATTCAGCTCTGCTACATTTTCTTAAGAATTTAACTTATATTATGTTGGCACCGACATTTATAGCAGCCGTTTCAAGAGCCATAACTTTTATTTTTTTACTGTCGACATGGCCTTATGAGGGCTTATTTTTGTGTAGTTTTTAATGTACCGTATAATGTACTGAGAAAAACAAAAAAAATATTTCTGGGGTGGAGTGGAAAATAAAGTAGTAAAATAGTTCAGATATTTACCAATGTGGCGATACCAATGATGTCAACTTTTTATATTTTTTTGTTACATTACTTTAGTGGGAAATGGGAAAAAGTTTTTGTTTTTTTAACTTTTAATATTTTTTTTTTTTTTTACATATTAAGGAAAAAGTTTATTCAACTTTTTAACTACTTAGTGCCCCTAATGGGCTTGAAAATGCAGTCATTTGATCTCTGGTCCCATACACTGCAATAATAATACAACATACACCTGCGGAGTATGGAGCGGCCTCGGCCAGTGGCGGCCGCGATATGCAGTTATGGGGTTAATTTTCTAACTCAAAGTTTTGCAATCTGACTCTGCCGAGACCAGACTTTTACCATTCATATATAGACAGACACTAGGGCCAGGAGGCAGGAGGCGGAGGCGTAGGGGAGGGGTCTGTAAAAAAAAAACTTTGGAACTTAAAAACTTCATGCAAATTTTATCTCTGGTCAGAGTGCACAGATAATTATTAAAATTACAAACTCAGCTGATGTAATTCATCTCCACTACTAAGTTCATATAAATCCCACTACATAATTAGGGAACTATCACAAGACAAAAAAAAATAGAAAAATAATCATGTAAATGACAAATTCAGACCGCTACATTTGAACTACTAAATTACATTATATTAAATTTGGCAGCTGTGAAAATGCACAGAAGAATACTTTAAATGATAAACTCAGCTCTGCTACATCTGTATTCTTATGTTAGTATAAAACCAGGACATTAAATGGGAGAGATCACCAGGCAGACAAATTCAGCTCTGCTACATCTCCACTAGTAAGTTGCTATAAAACTGACTCAATTACTAGGGAGCTATCATCAGGCAAACCAACTGAGCTCTGCTACATCTGCACTAGTAAGTAGATGCACTACATGCGCTCAGTTCTCATAGACGTATAATACCCCCCCCCCCCCACACTCAATTCTAGCTTCTGTGACTAGGTACAAGGCAAGATCAGAATATGAGGGCGAACTAATAGGATTTTTTATAGGAACAATGCAGCTGTGGGGGGGAGGGGATGTATATAATATATAAATATCTGATATATATAGAAGATTAGGACTGAGAGGTCGCTCACATGAAATGTATATGTAACATATGCAGCTTTACAATAAAGAGTCCCGTGCAATGTTACTGCGGAGTATTCATACCTGAACAGAGATCAGATGTAGCAGAGCTGTAAATACACATCACACGCCAATACAGGAGGGTCCCAAATATCTTGTCGTGTATATCATTTTACATCCCGCGACTATTTATATACATAAAACTTGATCACTGTGTAATAAAACATTCTGAAACTCTCTAATGTACTTTGTCTTTCAATTCCTCACTATTTTCAAGATCTCTGCTTGCTGTATGTGGATAGGAACACTCATGTAAAGGTTATGTATTGTGTAATAAAATGTTATAACATTTTCCAGCATACTTTCTGTATCAATTCCAAATGGTTTTCAAAATCTCTGTTTGCTGTCATTCATTGTTTACTTCCAGTGGTTTAGAATCTGTCCTGGTCATGGGATGGATACACAGGTGCACAGTTTGTCACAGTACAGTTATCAGAGCTGTGTCTGTGTCCATGACATGACCAGGAAAGTTTTTTATCCACTGGAAGTAAACAATAAAGGTTCCTGTTGAATGACAGCAAGTAGAGATCTTGAAAAACGTGAAAATTCTATGACATTTTATTATAAAAAAACTAATTGACTTAGTGCTTCTTATACAGCTGATGGTTTGCTATAATGTATCAGTCTAGGCCAGTGGAATCTAACAATCTCCATTTGCTGTTGGACTACAAGACCCAGCATGCATAAGTGGAAAGTTACAGACAAATAATAAAATAATAAAAAAAATGTATTGCAATACTTCTTGTGTCCAGCAGGTGGAGTATCTGATCATTTGTTCATTCCTCATCCAAACAATTTGTAGACCTTTTACAGCAGGACTTATTTACATTGTAAACTTTGTCACTATTGGATGTAATTTTTTGGGTATCATTAAACAGGTTCAACCCTGGTGATCCTAAACGGGTCCTCTGTTTCCAGAAACAGCGCCACCTTTGTCCACAGGCTATGACTTGTATTGCATTATTCAAGGTCACATAGTCATATACTTACTTGTGTTCTTCTGCTCTAGTGTTATGATGTATTCTCTGTCTTTTTTAGTGTATTCCTTGTGGACCAAGGAATAAAGGTCACTGCTTTGGGCCCAACATCTGCTGCGGAGAAGAGCTGGGTTGTTACTTTGGCACCACTGAGAGTTTGAGATGTCAAGAAGAAAATTTCCTACCTTCACCATGTGAATCTGGAAGGAAGCCGTGTGGGAACAATGGAGGAAACTGTGCAGCCTCCGGCATCTGCTGCAACCATGGTGAGAACCTGCATCATGGGATGTCTTCAAGTCACTGAACCCTCTTCTCACATGTCACACTCATATGTCTCCAGGAAGCTGAGGTATAGGGAACTGTTTGTAAGGGGCACACACTGTAGTATAGATTTAAAATATAACATTTTGTCTGCCTGCAGTCACCACCAGGGGGAGCTTATTGTATACTGTGTTATTATTGAGTTCAATGTAAAAACAGTATGCAGTAAGCTCCCCCTAGTGGTAGCTGCAGGCAGTCAGAATGTTATGTTTTAAATATTGTCTAATGATATAGGGTAGAGCAGTCCTATGCACCTCTTATTATTATCTATACATTTTTACATTGTTTTGGAATCATATTCCATAGTTTTAGATATAGTGGAGGGTAAAGATTGGTTTATTCAGGGGTAAACCTAATATGGTGGTAGCCGTAGGAGCTGGTATGGGACCTACCACCAATTGGGGCCTAGTCATGCCATCAGTACTATAAGCAATTACTTATAGGTAAGCAGGTAGGCGGGGCTGAACGGAGGGATGGGCGTCTACCAATGAAATCCATGTGATTTAACTAAACCGCCCCTGCTTTGGAGTGACCTCCCCCGCTTACAGAAGCTCCTCCCATCCACCTCTGCAAAAAATGAGAATGTAGAAATTGGAAGGATGAGGTCCTTGGTGTCATCACGTGTGTAACCGGCAATACAACGAGTAAGCGGGGTGTCCGAAAGTGAGTTCATTAAATTAATTATGATGATGGAGAATTTATGTACACACAGAAATAACAAACATTCTCCCTTAGTCCTGCTCGCACAGCTAATGGCTTGGTTACAATGTATCACTGTAGGTTAGAGCTATTAGTCTAGACGGGAAAAATAAGGTGTCTGTTTAACTCATACAGGATTTCCTAGATTGATACATTGTAACAAACGCTCAGCTGTGTCAGCAGGACTAGTTCAGGAAGAGTTTTTAGCCTCGGCACGCAAACTAGAGCTAAATAATGACCCATCACTTCTACAGAGCTATATAACACAATCGTACATTATATAATTATTATATACTAGGAGGTTTTTATGGAACTTTAGTACAGAAAATCTTAACTAAAGGACCAAAAATAAGTGCAGTCCAATAGTAGAGGACAAAAGATAATGTAAAAATGAACAAATCCTTTAAGTAACATTGACTCCTTATGCCCCAGGATGAGCTGATATTCTCAGAGGGAGGAGCCTGGGTGAGATAATGGGATCACCTGATATATGATTATTATATATAGACTGGAGATTATAATCTATCCTCATGTTTGTTTCCTGCAGAGAGCTGCACAATGGACCCGGCCTGCGAACAGGACTCTGTATTTTCTTAGTCAGTGTCTTCGGAAATGATTGAACTTCTCCAATGCAGACCCCCTGACAACCAAACCGGCCACATCACCTCATGGAGCAGGATCCATACGACCAATGTGTATAGATGTACTGTACAGTGAATAAAGAAATGAAACATGGCCTCGCTTATGTCTCTGCCTCCTTATAAGTCCTAACCAGTGTAATCCTAAACTTCAATGTCACACTTATAGAGGTCCAGGTAGCTGAGATATGAGGAGCTACAGATGTGTCCTTCCTTACCTTTGCTCTTATTTCAACATATTCTGAGATGCATGGCACGAGATTGAAAGAAAACATACTTTTGCGATACTCTGTCACGAGATGTCTATCTATGTTATATGTGTCTATGTGTGGCCACCCAGTGTTTTTTATGGGAATTGCAACCCGTCAAGTATTTTGCTAGCATGTCACAGTATTGTATTAAATGTATTTCATGATAAATTGGAGTCCTCAACCAAATTCGAGCAAAGGTAAGGATGGACACATCTATATATGCTGGGTATGCTGGGGCCATCACAATGTAATCACTAGTTACCAGAGTGTATCTTTCAGGTCAGAGGTAGCAAAGACAGCTGTACAGTGAAAGGATCTTCAAAACAGCTCCCTATATCCCAGCTTCCTGAACGCCTGTGGGTGTGACATGTAAGAAGACGGACATGGGAGTTAACTACAGCTGTTTGCTGAGGTCGACACACTTTAGAGATGTCTTACCTGTCCCTGTGCTGCCTGAGACGTACAGTAGTAACTGGTGATTTGCAGGGCAGGGGGTTAAACTGGATTTTATGAGCCTACAGAGCTTTTTTTTTCTTAGGGATCGATATTCACCCTTTGTGTCAGTCTTGCAGGTATGATTCACATCTTAGGGATCAATAATCACCCTTTGTGTCAGACTTGCAGGTATGATTCACATCTTAGAGATCGATATTCACCCTTTGTGTCAGACTTGCAGGTATGATTCACATCTTAGGGATCAATAATCACCCTTTGTGTCAGACTTGCAGGTACGATCCACATCTTAGGGTTCAATATTCACCCTTTGTGTCAGACTTTCAGGTATGATTCACATCTTAGGGTTCAATATTCACCCTTTGTGTCAGACTTGCAGGTACGATCCACATCTTAGAGATCGATATTCACCCTTTGTGTCAGACTTGCAGGTACGATCCACATCTTAGGGTTCAATATTCACCCTTTGTGTCAGACTTGCAGGTATGAGCCACATCTTAGGAATCTATATTCACCCTTTGTGTTAGACAGACTTGCAGGTATGAGCCACATCTTAGGGATCAATATTCACCCTTTGTGTCAGTTTGGCAGGTACGATCCACATCTTAGGGTTCAATATTCACCCTTTGTGTCAGACTTGCAGGTATGAGCCACATCTTAGGGATCAATATTCACCCTTTGTGTCAGTTTGGCAGGTACGATCCACATCTTAGGGATCGATATTCACCCTTTGTATCAGTCTTGCAGGTACAGGCAGCATGGTTTGAGTACTTGCATTTAGGGATAATATAGTGGTATTATGCGGGCACTGTATCGCACAGGTATAGCACCAGTGTTTAGAGTAAGGCTAAGGCTACAAAGTGACATGACGTCAGCTGTGGTTTGCACAATGATGAGCAATATGCTTCACACTGCACTACATTCATAGACTAGCACACCTATCCAATAGGGTGTTAAATGGGCCTGGGTGGTGTACGGCCCCCTCAGGTATGCCGTCAGAAAGATGAAATGAAACAGGAGATTTGTTGCAAGATCAGGGCCGATTCTAGCTTTTCTGCTGCCTGGCTAGAAAATTGAAATGGTGCCCCCCCAAATTTTGATTGACATCCCCCTGGCTGTTCTACATCACTAGCAGCCTCCTCCAACTCTTGCAGATGCGCCGCTGCCTTGTACTGGCATGTGAGGTGCAGCCGGGTAGAGTACACCTCGCTGCACGGTGCGTGCCCAAGTAGTACAAGGCAATGGCGTATCCGAAAAATTTGGAGGAGGCCGGTAGTGATGTATAACAGCCAGAGGGACGTCAACCAAGCATGGAAAGGTGGGTTTGGAGGCAGAACTATGTGACCCTTTAATGAGTAATTAGCATATAGTGTGCGCCATTTTAAAAGTTGATTTTATAGATTTTGCTGCATCTGAAAAACAGCATACAGGGGAAAGTTTGGAAATATTGCCAGATCATGTATTACCGCATGGCGGTGGTTCAAGGGGTTAAAACTACCTGACAGGTTCCCATTAAATATACAATGAATTGAAAACAATTCCATCTGCCCTGCAATTTTGTTACTATAAATATATCCTATATAATTACAGCTCCAGAACCAAGCTCAATACCTATATACAGCACCAGAACAAAGCTCAGTACATATATACAACACCAGACCCAAGCTCAGTGTCACGGTCTGTGTGTATGTGGACCCACTAGGCGCACTGCCGTAGCGGGGAGGCAGCTGGCCAAACAACAGTGCACCCAATCAGTGCAAAGTCCCGCACAAGGGTATCTGAATAGTCCAGGCAGTGGCAGAGGCTTTAGCACGGATGGAGGTGGGTGCAGCAGGTTGCGCCAGATGTGGCGGATGACAGCAGGTGCAGCAGGTTGCACCAGACGTGGCGGATGAGGCAGGTGCAGCAGGTTGCGCCAGACGTGCCGGATAACAGCGGATGCAGCAAGTTGTGCCAGACATGGCGGACGACAGCAGGTTGCGCCAGATGTGGCGGATGGCAGCATGTGCAGTGGGATGTGCCAGACGTGGCAGATGCCAACAGGAGCAGCAGGACACAACTCCAATCACTAACGGGCTCAGGAACAATAACAAAGCACGGGATACAGGGTACAGGTAGTAGGGCACGGGTAAACACTAAGGGACCATTTGCAAGGACTAAAATGAGAATACTAACAACGATCAGGCAATGAGCAAAGGGGCAGGAATGGAGCGGAAGAGAGCGCTGGCATCTCCAGGGGGGAGGAGTTGCGGGCCATCGCTCACCAGACCATGGCTGCGGCCGTCGAGGGGTGAGTAATCCCGACGGTCCGCGGATATAGATGTTACACTCAGTACATATATACAGCCCCAGAACCAAGCTCAATACCTATATACAGCCCCAGAACCAAGCTCAATACCTATATACAGCACCAGAACAAAGCTCAGTACATATATACAGCCCCAGAACCAAGCTCAATACCTATATACAGCACCAGAACAAAGCTCAGTACATATATACAGGCCCAGAAGCTAGCTCAGTACATATATACAGGCCCAGAAGCTAGCTCAGTACATATATACAACACCAGACCCAAGCTCAGTACATATATACAGGCCCAGAAGCTAGCTCAGTACATATATACAGCCCCAGAACCAAGCTCAGTACATATATACAGCCATGGAATCCACGTCTCAAACTCAGGGGCGTAGCTAAAGGCTCATGGGTCCGGGTGCAAGAATTCAGCTTGGGCCCCCCTACCCCTCCCCAACACCACCATCATCAGACCCCTGCGCGCGCCTATGCCCAGACGCCTTGACCAACAACCCCCATAATATAATGCCCCCACACAGTATAATGCTTCATACAATATAATGCCCCCATACCGTATAATGCTCCCCATATCAGCCCCCACAGTATAATGCCACACATAGCTGCCCCATAAGGTAAAATGCCCCCCATACAGTATAATGCCGCCCATATGAGCTTCCCATACAGTATAATGCCCCCATATGAGCTCCCCATACGGTATAATGCCCCTCCATATCAGCTCCCCATACAGTATAATGCCCCCAATATCAGCCCTCCCATACAGTATAATGCCCCCCATATCAGCTCCCCATACAGTATAGTGCCCCCATATCAGCCCCATACAGTATAATGCCCCCATATCAGCTCCCCATACAGTATAGTGCCCCCATATCAGCCCCCATACAGTATAATGCCCCCCATATCAGCTTCCCATACAGTATAATGCCCCTCTATATCAGCCCCCCATACAGTATAATGCCCCCCCATATCAGCTCCCCATACAGTATAATGGCCCCCATATCAGCCCCCCATGCAGTATAATGCCCCCATATGTGCATAATAGAAAAATAGCATAATTACTTACCTATCCCCATTCCTTCGCCTCCTCCGGTGTGTGCTATGAGTGACTCGCCGCAGACAGGCGCGATGATGTCGCTACAGCCCGCCTGCCTGTGTCGAGCCTCTCAGGGCACAGTGAATGCTGGAGCAAGGAGACGTCAGCTCCTTGCTCCATTGTTGAATGGAACCAGGACCTCGGTGAGTGACTCGCGACCCACCGGAAGTCTTCACACGACCACCCAGGGGGACGCGACCCACAGTTTGTAATGTATTGTGTTGTATTGTGCAGTTTGCGGTGGAGAGAGTATTGTAATTTAACGCCCCCCCTCCACCGCAAACAGCACAATACAACACATTACAAGACAACACAACACAATACATTACAAGACAACACAATACAACACAACACATTACAATACAGACTCTGCAGCTCACCTGGAGTCCTCCGCACTGACTCTTCCACTGCACTGGCTGGAAGATGTGTCATGTGACAACACGGTCACATGGTACACGAAGTGTACCATGTGACCGCAACCAGGAATTGCCGGCTTCACGGCACAGAAAATGTATTTAACAAGCATGCTGTATGGCAACGGGGGCCCGTGGGCCCCCCAGACTTAGAGGCCCGGTCGCAACTGCGACCGCCGTGACCTCTATAGCTACGCCACTGCTCAGTCTATACAAAAGTCTATAGCAGTTCGTAACACTCGGGTACCTGAACTAGTCCAGACAGTGGCTGTGGTTTCAGCACGGATGGAGGTCGCTGCAGCAGGTTGCGCCAGACGTGGCGGGCAGTACAAGATGTGGCAGAAGACACTGGACGTGGCAAAAGACACTGGACGTGGCAGAAAACACTGGATGTGACACGACTCCAACACTAGTAGGCACAGGAACAAGAACACAGCACGGGATACAGGAACAGGTAACAGGGCACAGGTAACAACTGGAACGGGAAACACTAAGGGACCATTTGCAAGACAGACTTGGGATATATTAACAACGCTCAGGCAAGGATCAGAAGCGCTGGGGCCTTCTTATAGTCCAGGAAATCATGTGGGTGTATGAAGAAAATGTTTGATTTCATGTGCGCGCTGGCCCTTTAAGAGCGGGCACGAGCGTGCACGCGCACCCTATGGGACACAGCAGACCGGAGCGGAAGTGAGTCTCCTAGGAAGGAGATGGGGACTAGCGCTCACAGATCCATGGCTGCGGGCGTCAGGAGGTGTGTAAACCCGACGGCCCGCGGCCATGGACGTTACAATACACATCCCCAGAACCAAGCTTAGTACATATATACAGCCCCAGAACCAAGCTCAGTATACATATACATCCGCAGAACCAAGCTCAGCACATAAATACAACACAAGAACCAAGCTCAGTAGATATATACAACACCAGCACACATACAGCTGAATTTAAAAATAAAAAAATCATACCATCCATCATCTTGCTGCAGATCATACGGTGACTATAGTACTGATTAGAGGCAGAATACAAATGTACGTTAAGTGACTTACTGGTGATGTCTTTTCAGATTCTAGTTGTTCTTTTTCTCTTTTCTTCTCCATCCGGTCCAGACCTTTATGATGACTTCTCCCGGCCACAGCCCATTTATGCAGTTTGCCACTCAGATGTCTACAGCTTTCAAACATTTCTGCAAATATAAAAACGAAAATAAAATTCTCATGGTGCCAGACACTGTACCCCTTAATATAATAGTATCATACACTTCACCTCTAACTATAAAAGCACAATACTCTATGTCCATGATTATAATAGCACCATACACTGTGTCCCTGATTATAATAGCACCATACACTGTGTCACACACACACACACACACACACACACACACACACACACACACACACACACACACACACACACACACAGTGCTTCCTGTAGATAGTGCCCCCATAGAGCCCCCTGTAGATAGTGTCCCCATAGAGCGCCCTGCAGATAGTGCCCCCATAGAGCCCCTTGTAGATGGTGCCCTACAAAGATCCCCCTGTAGATCGTCGCCCACATATAGCCCCCTATAGATAGTGCCCTACATATAGCCCCCCTGTAGGTAGCGCGCTACATATAGCCCCCTGTAGATAGCGCTCTACATATAGCCCCTCCTGTAGATAGTGCCCCACGTATAGATCCCCTGTAGACAGTGCCCCACATATAGCATCCCCTGTATATATTGCTCCATATTGCCCCGATGTAGATAGTGCCTTACAAATAGCCAGGGCCAGCCTTAGGGGTGTGCAACCTGTGCCATTGCAGAGGGCGCATCACTCCAGCAGGTGGAAAGGGGTGCTGCGCTGGCTCCCTTCCTCTGCTTGTGTTTCAGAAGCGCCCGGGCCGGCAACTCAGCAGCTGCCTTTCCGCCTAAGCGCTTCTTCTTTCAGTGGCGTCGCTACCGCTGTAGCAGCCATAAATGGACAGAGACGTCAGGGGTTTTTCCTGGAGTGGAATCTCCAACACTGTGACCAGGGACGGGGATTCTGCTTCAGGAGTTGCCCTTGATGTCACTGTCCATATATGGACAGAGACATCAAGCGCTTCGTGCAGGAGCGGAATCCCTGGCCACAGGGGGATTCTGCTCCTTCAGGGAGCTACAGTGGCGCTATCTACAGGAAGTGGTGGGGTGCTATCTACAAGGGGGCTGAGTGGCACTACCTACAAGGGGGTGTCTGGCACTACCTACAAGGGGGCTGTGGGGCACGCACTACCTACAAAGGGGCTGTGTGGCACTAACTACAAGGGAGTTGTGTGGCACTACCTACAAAGGGGGCTGTGTGGCACTACCTACAAGGGGCTGTGTGGCACTGCCTACAAAGGGGCTGTGTGGCACTACCTACAAGGGGCTGTGTGGCACTATCTACAAGGGGCTGTGTGGCACTATCTACAAGGGGGTGTCCGGCACTACCTACAAGGGGGCTGTGGGGCACGCGCTACCTACAGGGTTGTGTGTAGCACTACGTACAAGGGAGCTGTGTGGTACTACCTACACGGGGCTGTGTGGCACTATATACAAGGGGCTGTTTGGCACTATCTACAGGGGGCATCTGTGAGTTGTGGGCTGATGGTTATTTTACTGTGAGTGGGGGGCTGATGGTCTTCAAGTGGTTTCCACCTCTGACCTCCAATCAAAATTAAAAGGAGGCAGAAAATACCTGCGCCGCTCAATTGGTGCTTTTCCCCCTGCGTCTTTTGCATTCGCTTCAACGGCTTAAAAAAATGCCCCAAAAAAAAGTCAAACAATGCTGTCACTTCCTGAAGGAATTTTGAGCCAGATTTTTTCTGCCTTACAAAAAATGCTGTGTGAACATACCCTAAGAGTGTAGTGGTTGTTTTTAGAATTTTCTGTCTTTCAAGAAACAATTTTTGGTAGGGGTGTCCTGAGGAATCTTTTTTTTCCAGAGATGCCTCGAGTCCGAATAGGTTTGGAAACTCTGTACTGGGCTACAGATTTACGCCGACCTACGCAAGGATCCTGTCGTGGAGCAGCCCAGTTCGTCGTGGGAACGGGGCCTAGGTGACTACAATTTTTGTTTGTTTGGAAGCACTGTCTACAAGGGGGAGGTGGGGGGCTGTATGGCACGATCTACAAGGGGGAGGTGGAGGGGATGTATGGCACTGTCTACAAGGAGGAGGTGGGGGATTTTGTCACTGTCTACAAGGTGGAGGTGGGGGATTTTGGCACTGTCTACAAGGAGGAGGTGGGGGACTATGGCGCTGTCTACAGGGAGGGTGTATGGCACAATCTACAGGGGGGCACTATCTACAATGGGGGCTGTGTGTGGTAGACAGGGGAGGGGGGCATTATACTGTGTGGAGGCCACTTAGTGGACATTATACTGTGTAGGGTCACTACAGGGGGCAATATACTGTGTGTGGAGTTTACGGGGAATAATACTGTGTGGGCACAATTAGAAGACAAAACACTGTGTCCTTGAAGGGGTTATAATATATTATATTATTAAATATTAATATTATACTGTATAGGGGACACTAAAGGGGCATTATACAGTGTGGGGCAGTATATAGGGCATTATACCGTGGGGGGGGGCATTTTACTTTTTATGGGGCATTTTTTTTTATGATGGAAGTAGTGCACCGAAAGATAATAGCGCACGGGGCGTCATCTATCCTAAGGCCGGCCCTGCATATAGCCCCACCTGTAGATAGTGTCCCACATATAGCCTCCCCTGTAGATTGTGCCCTACATATAGTTCCCCCCATAGATAATGCCACACAGCTCCCCCCTTGTATATAGTGCCACACAGCCCCCCTTGGATATAGTGCCACACAGCCCCCCTTGCATATAGTGCCACAGATTGCGCCACACAGCCCCATGTAGATAGTGCCACACAGCCCTCCCCCTTGTAATTAGTGCCATACAGCCCCCCTAGTAGATAGTGCCACACAGCCCCCCTTGTATATAGTGTTACACACCTCCCCTTGTATATAAATCCATACAGCCCCCTTGTATATAGGGCCACACAGCCCCGCTTGTATAGTGTCACACAGCCCCCCTTGTATATAGTGCCACACAGCCCCCCCTTGTATAGTGTCACACAGCCCCCCTTGTATATAGTGCCACACAGCCCTCCCCTTGTATATAGTGGCACACAGCCCCCTCTCACTTGTATACAGTGCCACACAGCCCCCTTGTATACAGGGCTACAAAGCCCGCCCTTGTATATAGTGCCACAGAGCCCCCCCTTGTATATAGTGCCACACAGCCCCCCTTGTATATAGTGCCACACAGCCCCCTTGTATATAGTGCCACACAGCCCCCCTTCGATATAGTGCCACACAGCCCCCCTTGGATATAGTGCCACAGATTGCGCCACACAGCCCCCTGTAGATAGTGCCACACAGCCCTCCCCCCTGTAATTAGTGCTATACAGCCCCCCTAGTAGATAGTGCCACACAGCCCCCCTTGTATATAGTGTTACACACCTTTCCCTTGTATATAAATCCATACAGCCCCCTTGTATATAGTGCCACACAGCCCCCACTTGTATAGTGTCACACAGCCCCCCTTGTATATAGTGGCACACAGCCCTCCCCTTGTATATAGTGGCACACAGCCCCCTCTCACTTGTATACAGTGCCACACAGCCCCCCTTGCATATAGTGCCACAGATTGCGCCACACAGCCCACTGTAGATAGTGCCACACAGCCCTCCCCCTTGTAATTAGTGCCATACAGCCCCCCTGGTAGATAGTGCCACACAGCCCCCCTTGTATATAGTGTTACGCACCTCCCCTTGTATATAAATCCATACAGCCCCCTTGTATATAGTGCCACACAGCCCCGCTTGTATAGTGTCACACAGCCCCCCTTGTATATAGTGCCACACAGCCCCCTTTGTATAGTGTCACACAGCCCCCCTTGTATATAGTGCCACACAGCCCTACCCTTGTATATAGTGGCACACAGCCCCCTCTCACTTGTATACAGTGCCACACAGCCCCCCTTGCATATAGTGCCACAGATTGCGCCACACAGCCCCCTGTAGATAGTGCCACACAGCCCTCCCCCTTGTGATTAGTGCCATACAGCCCCCTAGTATATAGTGCCACACAGCCCCCCTTGTATATAGTGTTACACACCTCCCCTTGTATATAAATCCATACAGCCCCCTTGTATATAGGGCCACACAGCCCCGCTTGTATAGTGTCACACAGCCCCCCTTGTATATAGTGCCACACAGCCCCCCCTTGTATAGTGTCACACAGCCCCCCTTGTATATAGTGCCACACAGCCCTCCCCTTGTATATAATGGCACACAGCCCCACTTGGATATAGTGCCGCACAGCCCCCCTTGTATATATTGCCACACAGCCCCCTTGTATATAGGGCCACAAATCCCTCCCCTTGTATATAGTGCCACAAAGCCCCCCTCCCTTGTATATATTGCCACACAGCCCCCCTCCCTTGTATATAGTGCCCTGTAGATAGCGCCACACACAGACCACAGTAGATAGCGCCACACACAGCCCCCCGTAGATAGCGCCACATACAAACACCTGTAGATTGCGCCACACAGACCCCTGTAGATTGCGCCACACACAGCCCTTGTATATAGTGCCACACAGACCCCCTTGTAATTAGTGCCATCCAGCCCCCTAGCAGATAGTGCCACACAGCCTCCCCTTAGTAGTGCCAAACAGCCCCCTTCTATATAGTGCTAGACAGCTCCTCCCTTGTATATAGTGCCACACAGCCCCCCTTGTATATAGTGCCACACAGCCCCCCTTGTATATAGTGCCACACAGCCCCCCTTGGATATAGTGCCACACAGCCCCCCTTGCATATAGTGCCACAGATTGCGCCATACAGCCCCCTGTAGATAGTGCCACACAACCCCCCTTGTATATAGTCTTACACACCTTCCCCTTGTATATAAATCCATACAGCCCCCTTGTATATAGGGCCTCACAGCCCCGCTTGTATAGTGTCTCACAGCCCCCCTTGTATATAGTGCCACAGATTGCGCCACACAGCCCCCTGTATATAGTGCCACACAGCCCTCCCCCTTGTAATTAGTGCCATACAGCCCCCCTGGTAGATAGTGCCACACAGCCCCCCTTGTATATAGTGTTACTCACCTCCCCTTGTATATAAATCCATACAGCCCCCTTGTATATAGGGCCACACAGCCCCGCTTTTATAGTGTCACACAGCCCCCCTTGTATATAGTGCCACACAGCCCCCCTCCCTTGTATATAGTGCCCTGTAGATAGCGCCACACACAGACCACAGTAGATAGCGCCACACACAGCCCCCCGTAGATAGCGCCACACACAGCCCCCCGTAGATAGCGCCACATACAAACACCTGTAGATTGCGCCACACAGACCCCTGTAGATTGCGCCACACACAGCCCTTGTAGATAGTGCCACACAGCCCCCCTTGTAATTAGTGCCATCCAGCCCCCTAGCAGATAGTGCCACACAGCCTCCCCTTAGTAGTGCCAAACAGCCCCTTCTATATAGTGCTAGACAGCTCCTCCCTTGTATATAGTGCCACACAGCCCCCCTTGTATATAGTGCCACACAGCCCCCCTTGCATATAGTGGCACACAGCCCCCCTTTGATATAGTGCCACAAAGCCCCCCTTGGATATAGTGCCACACAGCCCCCCTTGCATATAGTGCCACAGATTGCGCCATACAGCCCCCTGTAGATAGTGCCACACAGCCCTACCCCTTGTAATTAGTGCCATACAGCCCCCTAATAGATAGTGCCACACAGCCCCCCTTGTATATAGTCTTACACACCTTCCCCTTGTATATAAATCCATACAGCCCCCTTGTATATAGGGCCACACAGCCCCGCTTGTATAGTGTCACACAGCCCCCCTTGTATATAGTGCCACACAGCCCCCACTTGTATAGTGTCACACAGCCCCCCTTGTATATAGTGCCACACAGCCCTCCCCTTGTATATAGTGGCACACAGCCCCCTCTCACTTTTATACAGTGCCACACAGCCCCCCTTGCATATAGTGCCACAGATTGCGCCACACAGCCCCCTGTAGATAGTGCCACACAGCCCTCCCCCTTGTAATTAGTGCCATACAGCCCCCCTAGTAGATAGTGCCACACAGCCCCCCTTGTATATAGTGTTACACACCTCCCCTTGTATATAAATCCATACAGCCCCCTTGTATATAGGGCCACACAGCCCCGCTTGTATAGTGTCACACAGCCCCCCTTGTATATAGTGCCACACAGCCCCCCCTTGTATAGTGTCGCACAGCCCCCCTTTTATATAGTGCCACACAGCCCTCCCCTTGTATATAGTGGCACACAGCCCCCTCTCACTTGTATACAGTGCCACACAGCCCCCTTGTAGAAAGGGCTACAAAGCCCGCCCTTGTATATAGTGCCACACAGCCCCCCTTGTATATAGTGCCACACAGCCCCCTTGTATATAGTGCTACACAGCCCCCTTGTATATAGTGCCACACAGCCCCCCTTGGATATAGTGCCACACAGCCCCCCTTGCATATAGTGCCACAGATTGCGCCACACAGCCCCATGTAGATAGTGCCACACAGCCCTCCCCCTTGTAATTAGTGCCATACAGCCCCCCCTAGTAGATAGTGCCACACAGCCCCCCTTGTATATAGTGTTACACACCTCCCCTTGTATATAAATCCATACAGCCCCCTTGTATATTGGGCCACACAGCCCCGCTTGTATAGTGTCACACAGCCCCCCTTGTATATAGTGCCACACAGCCCCCCCTTGTATAGTGTCACAGAGCCCCCCTTGTATATAGTGCCACACAGCCCTCCCCTTGTATATAGTGGCACACAGCCCCCTCTCACTTGTATACAGTGCCACACAGCCCCCTTGTATAAAGGGCTACAAAGCCCGCCCTTGTATATAGTGCCACACAGCCCCCCCTTGTATATAGTGCCACACAGCCCCCCTTGTATATAGTGCCACACAGCCCACTTGTATATAGTGCCACACAGCCCCCCTTGGATATAGTGCCACACAGCCCCCCTTGCATATAGTGCCACAGATTGCACCACACAGCCCCCTGTAGATAGTGCCACACAGCCCTCCCCCTGTAATTAGTGCTATACAGCCCCCCTAGTAGATAGTGCCACACAGCCCCCCTTGTATATAGTGTTACACACCTTTCCCTTGTATATACATCCATACAGCCCCCTTGTATATAGGGCCACACAGCCCCCCTTGTATAGTTTCACACAGCCCCCTTGTATATAGTGCCACACAGCCCCCCTTGTATATAGTGTTACACACCTCCCCTTGTATATAAATCCATACAGCCCCCTTGTATATAGTGCCACACAGCCCCGCTTGTATAGTGTCACACAGCCCCCTTGTATATAGTGCCACACAGCCCCCCCTTGTATAGTGTCACACAGCCCCCCTTGTATATAGTGCCACACAGCCCTACCCTTGTATATAGTGGCACACAGCCCCCTCTCACTTGTATACAGTGCCACACAGCCCCCCTTGCATATAGTGCCACAGATTGCGCCACACAGCCCCCTGTAGATAGTGCCACACAGCCCTCCCCCTTGTAATTAGTGCCATACAGCCCCCCTAGTATATAGTGCCACACAGCCCCCCTTGTATATAGTGTTACACACCTCCCCTTGTATATAAATCCATACAGCCCCCTTGTATATAGGGCCACACAGCCCCGCTTGTATATAGTGCCACACAGCCCCCCTTGTATAGTGTCACACAGCCCCCCTTGTATATAGTGCCACACAGCCCTCCGCTTGTATATAGTGGCACACAGCCCCCTCTCACTTGTATACAGTGCCACACAGCCCCCTTGTATAAAGGGCTACAAAGCCCGCCCTTGTATATAGTGCCACACAGGCCCCCTCCATTGTATACAGTGTCACACAGCGTCCCTCCCTTGTACATTGTGCCACACAGCCCCCCTCCTTTGCATATAGTGCCACACAGCGCCCCTCCCTTGTAAATAATGCCACAAAGCGCCCATCCCTTGTAAATAGCGCCACAGAGCACACCTCCATTTTATATAGTGCCACACAGCACCTCTCCTTTGTATGTAGTGGCACTCTGCTCACCCCTTGTATATAGTGCCACACAGCAATCTCCCCCCTCCCCCTGTATATTGCCACACCGCCCCCCCAAAAAAAATATATTGTACTTATCTTGCCCCATTACCGTGACGGACAGAACGCTGCACATCCTCCGGGCAGGATGCTTCTGTAGGACAGCGGGATGTAGTGACGTAATCATGCCAGCCTGCGCAGGGAGTTTTCCAAGTGCAGCCTTTAGTAATTAATTGTATCTGCATCCTGAGAAAGCAGATACATGTGAATGTGGCTGTCGCTAGCAACGGGACCCTCTCCGGTGCTAGCGACGCCACCGGGCATGAGGGGGCCCGGGCGGCGCAGGCTCCATAGTGGCGTCGGCTGCTAGCGGCGCTACCGGGCATGGGGGCCATGTCGGCGGGCAGCATGGGCCCCCTAATGCCGCAGGCCCCTATAGCGGTAGTTACGCCAGTGCCCTTGTTCCAGAGATATGACCCACTGTTTTGTTGACTTCCTCTATGCTAATTTGCTGTAGTTAGCCAACAGGGCATGAACTACTCTCAAGGTGCCACGTGCTGCTTGGACAGAATCAGAGGCAGGGAAACTAGCTCCACCCTTTTGACTAACTACAGAAAATTAGCCAATAGGGAGCCAACACAACAGTGGGCCTTATCTCTGGAATGGGGCGATCCAGAAAAAAAAAGAAAAACAGCATTGGATTTAGGGAGACAGCGCTATTCAGGTCAGTTAACCAGTTCAGCTTAGTGACAGTCCTCTTTTAATGCATAGTAACGCATCAATACAAGTACCACATAATACGGTAAGCAAGTATACAAATATGCATGAAAACACCCCTAAATAATGACAATGCAAGCCTTCATATTTGCTCAAACTTGCATGGTTTGCAGCTGGTTCCCGTTCCTTGCTAAATTAACATAAAGTTATGGGTCAATGCCGCAGGATACCTTTTTATCACACAACATGTTCATACAGAATATCATTTGTTGTGGCACAGAAACCAATTTGTCACATTAATAACTTTTTCTAACACATAATATCATTTTATAACACCATAATAACATATTAATTTTGTAACTTTTTTGACACCCTTTTGTGACACTGCATTTAGTTTTTTGAGAATTAGGTTTCATTTGTGTTTACAAAGTTACGTTTTATTTACTATTTTCACCTTGATTCATGGAGGGTGCACTTATGATTAAATCCACAATTACAGGACAAAAAAGTGTCCAAAATATAATATCTATCGTAAGGAAAACGAATCTGACTTTAGGTGGTGCTCTGCCTCCCTCTAGTGGTAGAATCACTTGATCGCCCTGTGTATATGCCTATAGTACAGTAGTCGTTCTTCATCAGTGTTATTATTGGGGCCCTGGTTTTTCGGCAGAGATATTTTCATTCTGTTGATCTACGACCCTATAGAAATATTAATTCAACTGTATCAATAACGATGATTTAAAGGTGAATTCCATTTTAAGAAATTGTTGGTATATCCACAGGTTACGCCATAAATGTCTGATAGATGCGGCTCCCAGCAATTTCCCGGAGGGTGGGGTCCAGGGTTGCCAACCATCCGTAAATTTACGGACAGTCCGCAAAAATGGATGTTTTTTTCTGCCGTCCAAAGCACCATCTGGGATTTATTAATTTATTACTGCGGTCTCCTGGAACTTTGCACTGCGCAGGCGCCAAAATGTACAGGAGTAGTGCAAAGGTATAGTAGGCCACGGCAGGGCATATTTTTAGATTCCGCTTGATAGCGGAATCTGAAAATATTCTGCCAAGTGAGATCAGTGCCTGGAGTGGACCAGTCCAGTCACCTGACCTGTCACCTGATCTCACGTCAGCGACTTCCGGGCCGTCTCCTACCCCAGTGAGAAGGGGACCTCCATCGCATGACCACCTCGGCTACCGTAGGCTACCACTACCGCTCGCCGCTCTGTTTGAACTTTGCAGTGTGGAGCAGGGTGTAACTAGGAAAGACTGGGCCCCATAGCAAACTTTAGACAGGGCCCCCCTCCCCTGGGTGCCACAAAACCCCCCTGCCACACAGCGCCCCCTGTAGAGAGAGCCATGCAGCCCCCTCCCTGTAGATAGCACCATACAGCCCCCTGTAGAGAGCGCCATAAAGCTCCCCTGTAGATAGCGCCATACAACCCCCTCCTTGTAGATAGCGCCACACACAGCCCCCTCCCTATAGATAACGCCATAAAGACCCCTCCCTGTACATAGCGCCATACAGCCCCCTCCCTGTAGATAGCGCCATACAGCCTCCTGTAGATAGCGCCATACAGCCCCCCTGTAGATAGCGCCATACAGCCCCCCTGTAGATAGCGCCATACAACCCCCTCCCTGTAGATAGCGCCATACAGCCCCCCTGTAGATAGCGCCATACAGCCCCCTCCCTGTAGATAGCGCCATACAGCCCCCTCCCTGTAGATAATGCCATAAAGACCCCTCCCTGTACATAGCGCCATACAGACCCCCTCCCTGTAGATAGCACCATACAGCCTCCTGTAGAGAGCGCCATACAGCCCCCTGCCTGTAGATAGCGCCATACAGCCCCCTCCCTGTGGATAACGCCATAACTTTTACCCGTGGCTATTACTCCATTTCTATTGGGACTACCCTGACTTCACAAGCTAGCTCCAGTGTTTAATTGGAATTCTGGAGAAATTCTTCAGTGGGGACCTCGCTGTCACCTAAGCTGTCTGATTGTGGTTCCTCCTGCCCGAGCTCCAGTGTCCCAGTGGCTCCATCGTCTATCCTCCACAACATGCCTGCTATAAAGACGTGTTCAGCAAGGAGGAGGCTGAGACCTTACCTCTGCATCGTCCATACGACTGTCCTATAGAGCTAACCTACTCTTAGACGGTTATATCCTCTCTCTCTCTATCTGAGACCCAAGCCATGTCGGCATATGCCACGGAAAACCTTGAGAAGGAGTTTATTAGGAAGTCAACGTCTCCAGATGTCACGTAGCGGGTTAGTGGTCTTACTAGGCCGCACCGCCGTAGCAGGGAGGCAGCTGGCCAAACAACAGGAACCCCAGAATACAAAGTCCCGCACAAGGGTACCTGGATAGTCCAGACAGTGGCCGCAGTTCTGGCACTGATGGAAATGGGTGCAGCAGGTATCGCCAAACGTGGTGGATGTCACAGGTGCCACAGGTTGCGCCAGACGTGGCGAATTCCACAGGATGTGGCAGATGACACAGGACGTGACACGACTCCGACACTAAAAGGCACAGGGACAAGAACAGCACGGGATACAGGAACAGGTAACAGGGCAAGGGTAACAACTGGAACGGGAAACACTAAGGGACCATTTGCAAGACAGACTGGGAAAACTAACAACGCTCAGGCAAGGATCAGAAGGTCTGGGGCCTTCTTATAGACCAGGAAATCATGGCAGTTGATGATGATGACGATTTCCTCTGTGCGCGCGCTGGCCCTTTAAGGCCGGGCACGAGCGTGCGCACGCACCCTACGGGACACAGCAGACCGGAGCGGAAGTGAGCGCTGGCGTCTCCTAGGAAGGCAATGGGGACCAGCGCTCACGGATCCATGGCTGCCGGCGTCCCGACGGCCCATGGCCATGGACGCTACACCAGCCCGATCCTGATTTTTCTTTGTAGAGACAAAAGATAAATCCCTCCAGCCCTGCATAGACTATGATGGTCTGAATAAGATCACTGTCAAAAGCAAGTACCTCTTGCCGCTGATCTGTGAGCTTTTCGACCATATTCGTGGTGCCAAGATTTTCACTAAGCCGGATCTCCGTGGGGTTTATAACTTGATCCGTATCTGCGAGGGTGACGAGTGGAAAACCTCATTCAACACCTGAGACTGTCACTATGAATATCTCGTGATGCCCATCGGTTTGTGTAATGCTCCAGCTGTTTTCCAGGAATTCATGAACAATATATGACGGGATCTGTTGTATTATCTTTGTTATATTTGTTATCTGCGTGGTGGTTCATCTTGGTTTACTCACCTGATCTGACCACACACTGGAAGCATGTTCGCCAAGTCCTGTCGTGGTGAAAGGGGAACAACCTCTACGCTAAACTGGAGAAATGCATCTTTGAAAATAAATCCTTGCCCTTCCTGGGCTATATTGTCTCCGATCATGGACTCCAGATGGATCTGGAAAAGGTAAAGTCTGTCCTAGATTGACCTTTGCTTATGTTCCCATCTTTGCCCTCACCAAAAATGGAGAAAATGCTAATAGTTGGCCTCCTGAAGCTGAATTTACATTCTTAGAGCTTGGAAGGTCCTTCACGTCTGCCTCCATTCTACACCATCCAGATGTCTTCCGTAAGTTCTCGTTGCAGGTTGACGCCTCTTCCATTGATGCTGGAGCACTCCTCTTCCAAAGAAACTCTGATGGAAAAGCTTTCTCCTGTGGCTTTTTCTCTAAACTCTTCTGGGCAGCGGAGAGGAACTATTGTATTGGAGATTGTGAGCTTCTAGCCATCAAGTTGGCCCTAGAAGAGTAGACACATCTGTTGGAGGGTTCCGCACATCCATTTGTCATCTACACAGACCACAAGACCCTTACCTACTTACAGTCGGCACAACGATTAAATCCACGTCAAGCCAAGTGGTCGCTTTCCTTCGCCAGGTTCAATTTCATTTTCGTCCAGTGGACAAAAACATCAAGGCAGACGCTCCATCCCGCTCATTTGAGACAACCGACCATGAAGAGGATCTACAGCACATCATTGACCCCTCACGCATAATATCTGTTACTCCTCTGCAGATCAAAGACAGGCAATTCTGGCATTCGAAAAACCCAGGATTTCATCACCTGCTACTATTGGTGGCCCAGGCTACCCAAGGATGTCCAGAGTCCTAGTGTGCCTCTCCCTGTGCCTGCTACCTCCGAAGTTTCCGCAGCCAATATTTCCTACGGAAGCTTCCTCCAGATCTGGCAACAAACCAAGTCAGCGATCTTGCAGGCGGTGGCCCGGATGAAGAAATACGCTGAGATGAAGAGAAGGCCACCTCCTCAATTTTAACCCGGAGCTAAAATCTGGTTGTCCTCTCAGAATATCCGCTTAAAGGTTCCTTCCTACAAATTTGACCCTAGATTTCTCGATCACTTTGAAGTTTTACAACAGATCAATTCTGTGTCCTACAAACTAGGTCTGCCTGCTACCCTCTAAATTCCCAACTCCTTCCACGTTTCTCTGCTGAGACTTGTAGTTCTCAAATGGTACAGCAAGTCCTCTAACTCTGCATCTGCTCCCAGCGGTTCTTCATATGTCTTCGAGGTCAAGGAGATTCTAGACTACAAGAAAGTAGGAGGAAAGACCTTTTATCTAGAGAATCTGAAGGGTTTTGGTCCTGAGGAGATGTCTTGGGAGCCTCAAAAGAATATTGACGCCCCAGCTCTCATCAAGAAGTTCCTTCTACGCTCTGGACCTAAGAGGAGGGGCGTAAGGGGGGGGGGGTGTTGTTATGCCCACGGTCGCTGACCGCCGGCATTCCCCTCTTACTGGCAGCCGAGACCGCAGGACTGTGCAGGCGGTGTCTCCCTTTCCAGGGACGCCGACGCGCTCTACTCTCTGCCTCCTCCTTCCCTGGACTGTGCTCGTAGGGTGCGCGCGCTAGTGCTTGCTCCTAATGGGCTAATGCGCACAGCAGTAAAAGTGCCCCAGTCTATACCTAGACTATTAAAGGAACCCTGCCCACTAACCAAGTGCCTGAGCAATGTTGTTACTAACCCAGTGTTAGTCTGCGAAGGTTTCCGTATTCTGTTCCATATTCTGTTCCCTGATGTTCCAACATCCTGAGTCAAGTATCCGTGACCAGTCCTTTATCTGTGTCTGGTCCTTTCTCCTGAGTCCAATGTCTGTGTCCAGTCCTGTATCCTGAGACCAGTGTCCATAGCCAGTCCTACATCCTGCTTCCAGTAATCCGGCACAAGCCTGCTTCCAGCTATCCAGCACCAGCCTGCTTCCAGCTACCCGGCACTAGCCTGCTTCCGGTTATCTGTCACCAGCCTGCTTTCAGTAATCCGGCACCAGCCTGCTTCCAGTAATCCGGCACCAGCCTGCTTCCAGTAATCCGGCACCAGCCTGCTTTCAGTAATCCGGCACCAGCCTGCTTCCAGTAATCCGGCACCAGCCTGCTTCCACTACCTGCAATCTGACTGTGTTCAGCCTGCTACCAAGGTACGATCTACCAGTGACTGTCCTATATCTGTCTGGCCAGCAGCTACTCCATTACGGCGGAGTAGCACAGTGGGTCCACATTGCCAGTGGACTTTACAACGTATAAGTTACCGGCTCTGGGTTCTGTTCTCTTATATTGGCGTCTCCGTCCCTGGAAGAGTCTTTGAGGGGGAGTTTCAGATGTTATAGATGTCACGGTCTGTGGGTATGTGAACCCACTAGGCCACACCGCAGTATCGGGGAGGCAGCTGGCCAAACAACAGAGCACCCAATCAATACAAAGTCCAGCACAAGGGTACCTGAATAGTCCAGACAGTAGCAGAGGCTTTAGCACGGATGGAGGTGGGTGCAGCAGGTTACGCCAGACGTGGCGGATGACAGCAGGTGCAGCAGATTGCACCAGACGTGGCGGAGGACAGCAGATTGCACCAGACGTGGCGGAGGACAGCAGGTTGCGCCAGACGTGGCGGACAACATGTGCAGGAGGTTGAGCCGGAAGTGGCAGATGACAACAGGAGCAGCAGGACACGACTCCAATCACTAACAGGCTCTGGAACAATAACACAGCAGAAAGAACGCTGGTGCCGGCACATCAGTCAGTCTGTCTATGCCAACAACTACACCAAGAATGAGTCAACTGGGTGCTCCCCTAACTTTCTCATGTTTGGTAGGGAAGCCCGGCCACCAGTGGATATTAGTTTCGTAGTATCACCTGACCATTCATCTGGGAAGACCTAATTTGAGTTTGTTTCACAGTTGAAAGAAAAAATTATGATGGCTTTTAGATTGACTGGTAAAGCTTCTGGTCGATCTTGAAGGCGAAACAAGACCCGTTGTGACCATGGAGTCTGAGAGCAAGTTCTGCAGCCCAGTGATAGGCAGCTAGGTCATCATGGAAAACACGAGTTTGCTGATTGTTGGCATCTAGAACACTCTTTGGAGGTGGAAAATCTGCCTGATGTTCCAGTCTACTGAGTGACGCTTGAAAACGGAGGTGAGATTGTCAAGACCTATCATCGCCAGCATCTCTGGCTTGTAGGACAGAACATCTGTGTAACGGTCGCGGACCACCACTGTTACTCATCTTCCGACAGCCGTCACTGCAGACCTCTGACTTCTTGCCAGTGTCTCCCTCCTCGGAGACGCCAGCACACGCAACCGCCCTGCTCTGGACTAGGACAGGGAATGCGCGCTCGTCCCTGGCCTTAAAGGGCCTGCGTGCACACATGTAAAAAGTTCCCTAAACAATCCCCAGATCACCCTGGACTATAAAAATGGCTCTGCCCTTCCTCTCCTTGACTGAGCAATGTTGTTTTTTGTATTCCCATGTTAGTCTTGCAAATGGTCCCTTAGTTGTTATCCTGCTCCCAGTGTTCCCGTATCCTACTACCTTTATCCTGTATCCTGTAACTGTGCTTGTTCCTGAGTTGTATCTAGTGCTGGAGTCATGATGTCATCTGCCACGTCTGGTATAATTTGCCACGTCTTGTATCATCTGTCACGTCTGGTGTCATCTGCCATGTTTGATGTCATCTGCCACGCCAAGCATCACCTGTGCCACATGTCTGCTACTCCAAGCATCTGCCTGAACATCCTCCCAGGTACTCTTACCCCTGAGACTGTTATTGACTGTATTTGGCCAGCTGCAAATCTGCTACGGCGGTGTGGCCTAGTGGGTCCACATACTCCACAGGCATGACAATCTGTTTGCAACAGCCACAAGACAATGAGGCCCGATCGGCCACCCGACCCCCCAAAAGGAGTGGTCGGCATCAACGATGGGTCAGCCCTGTGGTTACTCCTGAGGGGTGTGAAAGTGAATCCAGTGATGAATGGGGGCCAGACTACAGATGGGCAGGCAACCCATGTCCTATTGCCAAAGACAGTACAGATCGGCAACAAGAAGAATCCAGTCCAGAAGTCGGCATACTCTGTCTTCAGGCAGGGGAGAATATAAAAGAAATAGGGAGAGATGACGCCAGCATATCCATGGATCATCTTTTACAGGCAACTTAAGCTATAAGGTCTTCTATTTTGTTAAAATTATTTGCTTACTCATCGTGAACATAAGTAAAGGAGATGAAGAGCCAATTCTGCTGGATTCCTGTTAGCTCTCAGGTGGCAGGTCTTCACAGATTAGAGATCAACAGATTATGAGGCTCTATTTTTTGCCCCATGACTGGGGCTGAGGCTCTGGCCGATTACGTCTTGATGGGGACTTCCCTGTTAATCTGCACGACTGCATGGCCCCAATCCAAAATCTGTAACAGGCCCCCCACCCACTAAGTATCATTTATATTACTGGTGTCTTCTTATATGGCAGAGGGCCTTTTTGGCCCCCTCAGGCACCAGGGCCTGGGTGCGACTGCTACCTCTCCACTCCCTGTTCCAGCAGATGTGGAGCAGTCCAGAGGGGAGATACTGAAAGGAACATAAAATGTATTTTAAAATCCAACTCACCTGTCTCATAACTAGGGTTGTTACCTGTTTGTCTCAAAAATAGAGGGCAGGTTTAGGATCTATTTACACATGCTGGTCATTATTACTCGCACATGCGGGTAAAAAATATTCACTGGCATGCCCTCCCAGTGTAAATACCGGCTGGGATGATGATTTACTATCTTGGTGGCAAGGATTGTATAGGATTACAAAACATTGCCCTTAGAGAAATACTGTACTCAAATATAAAAAGTACAAAAAATATCTTTATATATAATGACAAATAACAGATGATGGAAAGAGAGATATGATACAACATAGACGGAGACATGTACAACAGGGTCAGATGTAAAAGACCATGACCGACAGAATCAACCGTCCACTAATGACCTCAAACACGCTCAAGTAATAATAAGCAATACAGCAATGACAGCTTATTACAACGAGGTGTGGATTTAAACATCATCAACTCTAAATTAAGAGAGGGTCTTTCTGTGGACTTTCCTATTAAGCCCACGTTTTATTTACTGCCTAAAGTGCATAAAAATGTCACCTGCCCCCCCCGGTCGTCCAATAGTGTCAGGGATCGGAGGCTTATGTGAGAACATTTGTAGATTTGTGGACTTTTATCTACAGAAATGCGTAGAAACCTTGCCGTCTTATATTAGGGATACTACAGATATGCTACAACGTCTTGATGGGTTGCATCTTGAGGATGACATGCTCTTGGTTACATGTGACGTGGAGTCCCTGTACACGTCTATATGCCACGACCACGGGATCCGAGCATCTAGACATTTTTTACAGATGACTAATCATGACCCGGACCTTATTGAGTTTATTTTATGTCTTCTCGACTTTGCACTAACACACAATTTCTTTGTATTCAAGGATCGTCTCTTCCTACAGCTCCAGGGCACAGCAATGGGGGCTACTTGTGCGCCTTCTTATGCTAACCTGTTCCTGGGGCTGTGGGAGTGGGAGAATGTGCAACAGACTCCGGGTCATGATTCAGTGCTCCTGTGGTCGAGGTATATAGACGATATTTTATTTATCTGGCAGGGCTCCACGTCTAGTTTGTAATCTTTTCTCGGCTCCCTGAATAGGAACGATATTAATATCAAACTTACGTGGCAGTATAGTCCAACTCGTGTTGATTTTCTGGACATCTGTATTTGCAGAGATGATAGTGGTTTTATCTCTACCGATATTTTCGGGAAAAAAACTTCCACAAATGCCCTCCTCCATGCTACGTCTGCCCACTATCCGAAGGTTACAACATCTATACCTGTGGGCCAGTTTCTGAGGGCAAAGCGTATCTGCTCCAATGACAGCAACTTTGAGCGCCAAGCATTGGATCTGACGGCAAGATTCAAGAGTCGTGGGTATAGTCAGAGGGTTATAAAGAAAGGCTATCTCAGAGCCAAAAATTCGACTCGTGATGGACTTCTGGTGAGTAGGCCCAAGAGACACAAAATCGATCAGAATGTCAGATTTATCACTACTTTCAATCCCCACTGGACTGAGATTCGTGATATCCTGCAAAAGCACTGGCGGGTTCTTCTCACTGATCGTGATTTGGCAGGGGTTTTACCCAATTATCCCTCCATTACTTGGAGGCGTTCTAAAAATCTTAAAGACCTTTTGACAGCTAGCCACTATATTCCCAGTGCTCCCTCTAATCCATTTGGGAGTAGAGGCCCTCCTTGGGGCTCGTATAATTGCGGTAATTGTTCTGCTTGTAAATATGTCCTACGCGCCTTCAACTTTCACAGCTCAAATGGAGGGAAAGACTACAAAATTGTCTACCACATTACGTGTAATACCGCAGCTGTGGTGTATTTTGCCACCTGGCCGTGCGGGCTTACCTATGTTGGTATGACCACCAGGCAATTGAAGGTGCGGGTATTGGAACATGTTAGTAAAATAAAATCGGCCTCTATTGCTTTGGATGTGGATAAACTCCAGCCTGTTGCGCGACATTTTCGTGAGTTTCACTCCTGCAATCCTAAGGGTTTTGAGGTACGTGGAATTGATAGAATTTCCCTGGGATGCAGAGGTGGGGACGTGCGTTTGGCACTATTGAGAAAAGAAATGAAATGGATCACGTTACTCAATACTGTGGCCCCATTTGGCTTAAACAAAGCCACTAGTTTCAGGCCCTTCTTGTAAAATTTTTTTTAACCATGCGTGAATTTTATTTTCTCTAGGGTTCTTTTTCTTGTGTCTTATATTTATTTTTTATGTTTCAGTTTATCCTGTTCAGTGAGTGGGTCTACTTTTCTATGTATCTGCGAAGATTTTGCATGGTCGTTATCGGGCTATTGAAAATCAGAAGTGGAGAAGATACATATTATTTCTTTATTGAATATGATTCTGATGTATTACGCATTTCTGTATTATTTGTATTATTGCTGTCCATATATGCATTGTTTGTGTATGTGGGTTGAGTGCTGCGATATGGAGCTCTTCTATATACATGTATTATGAATATACTATATAGTATTATATCTCTATATCTGTGCATACGTATTGTTGCAGCATTTTGTACATCTACTTGAGAATTTTTGTATATATATTTATTTATACATATTCTGTATTATGTATTCTATTCATTATAATATATTGGGTTTTATATTTTTTGTTTTTGTTATTATTCGTATATAATTGGATGGATTATATTTATTATCTATTCATATTTATTTCACTTTTTTATTTTGTCCACATGATGTATATATTTATATATGTATATGTATTCACTTTATACACATTTGTGTTTTATATATATATTGATTTTTACTTGTTCACATTTTTATGTATTTATTTATATAGTCATTTATACACTCATTGTATTATGCATTACATTGATTATTACATATTGTGCTTTTTCATCACTTTTTATTTTCATCAGCATTGTGCACTCTTTTTCATCTTATTATATTCTACCGTTTTTATTCTCATCACATTCTGTCTTACTTGTTATTATTTATTATTTTTTAGCCCATCTCTTATTCTTATATTCTTTTTGATCTGCTCTATCGTCGCAGTAATTTCCCACTCTGTAATCGTTATTATTTCTGTTCTGTTTTTCTGTTGCCTCTCCTGTGGCGTCTGCACAGACGCTCGGCTGCGCATGCGTAGTGTGGCTTGCATCCGGGAGTGCCGCTCAGCGTCTAACGTCGTCATGGTGATGTCTCACCATACGGTGCTTTTCCATCTGACGCGCGGCGCGTCCCGTGTTGTGGGCGTCACTGGGCGTGTGTGCCGAGCGCCGATTTGCACTCATCACAGGTGAGCCCAACTATATTTTATCTATTTATAAACCCTTTGAGTACTACCCAAATTAGCCTCCTGACGAAGCCGGTCTATCGGGCGAAACGCGCGTCGAGGCGCCTGTTCACCCATCCAGTTCTTCTGACCCTTCACGCTCTCCAAAATGTCTCAGGGTATGTGTATGTGCTTTTCCAGCCTTCTGTAGCCTTTACTATTAGTGGGCTATTTTGTCCAGCAGAGGCAGCTATACCTCTCTTTGCTACTTGAGCCGTAATACTATTTATATATATCATTAGCTGCATCTCTCACCTACTAGTTTATATCGTGTTGGCTTTGTACCCATTATTATATGTATAGCTATTTAGCTGCACCTTCTACGCATTACTACATATTGTGCTGGCTCTATACGTATCATTATATGCACACTTATAAACGTTTATAGGCTACTTTTCCCACGTATCACTATATACTGTGTAGGCTTTGATATTGTATAGGCTACGATTGTACTTCTGTACACTGGTATTTCCAGCTGGTAGCACTTTTGCTATGTGTGGGATTTACCACCACACACCCCTGGGCTTATGTATTGCTTATTATTACTTGAGCGTGTTTGAGGTCATTAGTGGACGGTTGATTCTGTCGGTCATGGTCTTTTACATCTGACCCTGTTGTACATGTCTCCGTGTATGTTGTATCATATCTCTCTTTCCATCATCTGTTATTTGTCATTATATTTAATAAAGATATTTTTTGTACTTTTTATATTTGAGTACAGTATTTCTCTAAGGGATATGTCCCATTTGGTTCGTTTCTAGGTTTAATTGCTATAGGGGACCCCATTATATGCCAAAATTTCTTTTGGTGTGAGGTTTTTGGTTAGGTTGTCTTTAGGATTACAAAACATGACTGCTTTCGTCTATAAACAGCGCCACTCCTGTCCATGGGTTGTGTCTGGTATTGCAGCTTAGAATCATTGTAAGTAATTGAGGCAGAGCTGCAATACCACACACAACCTGTTCATATCTGTGGCACTGTTTTTGGAAGAATGCAGACATGTTTTTCTTATCCTGCACTACCCCTTTAAATAACTTTTTGATTCATACCTATTGAAATATATTTATTTGACGCTGGAATGCCCCTTTAAGGGGGTTTGATGCAATCACATAACCATATTGTCCAAGATCTGAGGCCCACGCTTGCAGAAATTAAACCCCATGTGATCGCAACACCTGAGACCCTGCAACTAGAACACCCAACAACTCCATTAAACCAGTTTTTTTCAGATTACGCACTCATTACTAAGCCTATCAGTTAATATTATTTAAAGGGCCACTACATCTAGAAAATAAACCAGCTCAGAGTAGCAGGAATCCTTCACTTCATGGTTCTCACTATTATCAGCTGGGATACCAGCTGAGAGGGAGATTTCTGCTGCAGCAAGCTGCCTCCCAGCCTGAGGAAAAACAGTCTCCTGCCACTTTCTCCCAGTTATTGTTTCACATAGATTCAAGGCTTCATGAAGTTTGGACTGTAATTTGGGCCAGAACAAGGTCAAGGAAGACAAGGATATCGTGGTGTATGATTCTTGTATTTCCATTTAATATAACAATAAAGCAAAACAACAGTTTCCCAAAAAGACTGAACTTTATTTTTGTATACCATCTTTATTTCTAGTCGCAAACCTCGCTGTAAATCCTCCAAGAAACATACACTTCGTGTTAGTATTTCGAACAGATATGTTTTACATACTGTATACACAGAAATAGTTCTATTTATATCAAAGTACACTTGTTTTATATATAACGTAGCAGCATATCAAATATGGATAAAATCCCGTTACACTCAAGAACCAAGTCACTCACTTAAAATTGCCAGGAAATCCTTGCTCAAAGGTCTGCATCATTTAAAGGGCACCTGCTGTCTACATAAAACGGAGCCGACCATTTGGTGAACTGGTTCCAGTATTTTTCAAAAACAGACTTTAAAGGGGGAAATACAGCTAAAATCAAAAAGACAGAAGATGACATAGGGGGTACTGTGTTGTAGCACCCACAAGGATTTCCAAAATGCGGCGCTCCGTAGACCTTTCTACTACTCTCTAGATCCCTACTACTGGAAATTGGTCATCGTGTTGGAGATTTCCATTGACGAGCCTCTAATAATGGTGCCAAGGTGCTCTAATTAATTGAGCCCACCTGGACCTCGAATATCCAAAAAATAACGCTCTTTGATGAGCTCTGTCCTGAAGATTGGGATAGAAGTATATTTTTACAAGTGGTTTAGAAGAGTTTTAGGCTCAGCCCATTTTGAAAGTCATCATTTGGTCTCCATGAATGGTCAGAAAGTGATTTCAGCTGCATTTCATTATCCATTTCACCGGGAGCCAAGATGAAGAATGGTATTCCCACAATGGAGCCATATTTTTGCTTGTTCCTTTTTTAGGAACCAACTAAGTCAAGGAGAAGTTGAAACCACCTCGTTGGCCAAGTGAATGTCATCCTTTTAACACTACGTCCTTTTTAGGTCCTGATTAATTTCTTAATATATCTTTATAGGAGTTGGAGTTCCATTTTCCTCACAAAAAGCTCCAAATCCCCTGCACAAGACAAAGTTAGAGAGTTAAATGATAATTTTTGTTGGCTAAATTTAGCCACCACTAGGTGGAGCTTAGGAGCTTACTACATTGAATTCAATGTATAATCAGTATGCAGAGAGCTCATAAGCTCCCTCTAGTGGTGACTGCAGGCAGCAAGATTTGTATCACTGTATGTCTACACAGCGTCTTAGAAAAAACAGAGCTCTGACCGCTATAAAGATAAAAGAAATTAATCAGCACATCATTTTGGACCTTTTTATATGGTGAGCAAGGATGGACATTGACTTTTAATCATTGAGGCACTTTGGATCAGTCAACAAATTGGCTGCCCACTTATGGGGACAACAGGTGCCCTGTGGTGAAAAAGAACCAGCGATACATAAAATATACACGTGAAGGTGTCCCATTACGCATGGCACTGTGTTCAAAGTGGAACATTCAACAGTAAATTGGGTGATATCATAACACATCTCTTCACCAGTAAATCACTGACAACAGTTCGTACAGCATAAACTACTAAATAAAATAACAGAAAAGTTTTTTTTGTCCACATATATTTTCTCTCATAGACACCCTGCGGTCTTATCGCAGTTTTTTTGTTTCCATATAAAATTATATATATACAATTATTTGCCTATTTATATATCTTTCTTAAATCTGTGCATGCACACACAGGCAGCTAGTCACATGCACACGCGTGCACATTTACACGCACTCACGCAACGACGCACGCATACACTTTATTGCAAACTCCCTCGTTGCTCTGTTTCGTGTGCTGGACACAGTCATGGGGCAGAGTTGGAGAAAATAAGCGACATTGATGATAGAACGTAGTGATTTGGCAGCTGGTGATTGATAGGGTCATGTGACATGGTGGAGAAGTGGACGTATGGCGGTTACATGAAGGATAAGCCATTCTTTCATCATTGTTTTTATATTATACGGAGCATTAGTCATGATTAATTTTTAACATTTTTGATAAAAAATTGATATCCATGCTCTAATATGCCATTAATGGTACAAGAGTGCCAGACAGAAATTAGACAGTGATTATAATGTAGAAAAACGGACTATCTGGAAATCATGTTTCTAGTTTTTATATATAACAGAGTCCACAAAACAGTGCCCTATTGTGTAATCCTTTCACATCCACAGGACTCTTTCTGTGTCACTCATTGGATTGGGCAAGATATCTACTCGGGGGCAGGAAAAAGGAAGGCAAGGGCGTAGCTAGGGGCTGCCAGGGCTAGTGGTGTAGGGGGCGTCAATGAGAAGTTGAAAGAACCAGGATTTCCCAAACAAAATTGAGTGCCCTAATGTGTAATCCTTCGTCACCCACAGGACACTTTCTGTGCCACTGATTGGATTGGCCAAGAGATCTACTCCGGGGCGGGAAAAAGGAAGGCAAGGGTGTAGCTAGGGGCTAGCAGGGCTAGTGGTGTAGGGGTTGTCAATGGGAGTTGAAATAATCAGAATTGAGTGCCCTATTGTGTAATCCTTTCTCATCCACAGGTCTCTTTCTGTGTCACTCATTGGATTGGGCAAGAGATCTACTCGGGGGCAGGAAAAAGGAAGGCAAGGGCGTAGCTAGGGGCTAGCAGGGCTAGTGGTGTAGAGGGCGTCAATGAGAAGTTGAAAGAACCAGGAGTTCCCAAACAAAATTGAGTGCCCTAATGTGTAATCCTTCCTCACCCACAGGACACTTTCTATGCCACTGATTGGCTTGGCCAAAAGATCTACTCGGGGGCGGGAAAAAGGAAGGCAAGGGCGTAGCTAGGGGCTAGCAGGGCTAGTGGTGTAGGGGTTGTCAATGGGAGTTGAAAGAATCAGAATTGAGTGCCCTATTGTGTAATCCTTTCTCATCCACAGGTCTCTTTCTGTGTCACTCATTGGATTGGGCAAGAGATCTACTCGGGGGCAGGAAAAAGGAAGGCAAGGGCATAGCTAAGGGATAGTAGGGATAGGGGTGTATGAGGTTGTCAATGGGAAGCTAAAAGAACCAGTAGTCCCTAAACAGAATTGAGTGCCCTATTGTGTAATCCTTCCTCACCCACAGGACTCTTTCTGTGCCACGGTTTGGATTGGCCAAGAGATCTACTCGGGGGCGGGAAAAAGGAAGACAAGGGTGTAGCTAGGGCCAAGCAGAGCTTGCGGTTTAAAGGGCGTCAATGGGAAGAGGGAAGTGCAAGAACTGAATCTTTGCCCCAGGTAAAAAAAACTCTGTGCTATGTCTCTGAAGTAGGGCCCTATAGAAGAATATTAGCGTTGGAGGTTTAGTATGCTTTATCCCCTAGATTGTGAGGCTAAAGTATTATACTAATTCGCCTCACTATGGCTACCCTTAGACATCAATGGTGTGTTCTGGATGTAAAAATCTAAAATATGCAATATTTTCACCTTACTGATACCTCTCCGTTTTATTTTCTAATTATTAAATTCTAATTAATACCTTTAAACACTCATTTCACAGCTTATGCATAGAATGAATTTACAAGAAAGATTAAATAACATTATAAATAGGTTGCATTTATTATTTTGTATTGATCCTAAATTACAGCCTGTATTATACTCCAGAGCTGCATTCACAGTTCTGAAGTTTGTCACTGGAAATAGTCAACAAGCTTGTTGACAGAAACACCCCTAACAGCTTAGCTGGTCTCCTATAATGTCATTGAGCAGTTTGTTTTTTCTACATCCGATAAATGTACAATACCTGTGGTAAAGATGACTATTACTAGAAGGTAAATCACCAGATTAAGCTCTGTGCCAACACTGAACAAACAGGGATTGCTGGGAGATTTCCGTTCTATAGCTTCAGAATTGTGAATGCCGCTCTGGAGTATAATAAAGGCTGTATGTCAGGATCAGTACAAGATAAGTAATGTAATTTCTGTACACATTGACTCCACCTGCAGAATAGTGAGTGCAGCTCTGGAGTATAATACAGGATAAGTAATGTATGTACACAGTGACTCCACCAGCAGAATAGTGAGTGCAGTCCTGGAGTATAATACAATTAGTAACTCAGGATCAGTACAGGATAAGTAATGTAATGTATGTACACAGTGACTCCACCAGCAGAATAGTGAGTGCAGCTCTGGAGTATAACACAGGGTGTAACTCAGGATCAGTGCAGGATAAGTAATGTAATGTATGTACATACAAAGTGACTCCACCAGCAGAATAGTGAGTACAGCTCTGGAGTATAATACAGGATATAACTCAGGATCAGTACAGGATAAGTAATGTAATGTATGTACACAGTAACTCCACCAGCAGAATAGTGAGTGCAGCTCTGGAGTATAATACAGGATGTAACTCAGGATCAGTACAGGATAAGTAATGTAATGTATGTACACAGTGACTCCACCAGCAGAATAGTGAGTGCAGCTCTGGAGTATAATACAGGATGTAACTCAGGATCAGTACAGGATAAGTAATGTAATGTATGTACACAGTGACTCCACCAGCAGAATAGTGAGTGCAGCTCTGGAGTATAATACAGGATGTAACTCAGGATCAGTACAGGATAAGTAATGTAATGTATGTAAACAGTGACTCCACCAGCAGAATAGTGAGTGCAGCTCTGGAGTATAACACGGGGTGTAAGTCAGGATCAGTACAGGATAAGTAATGTAATGTATGTACACAGTGACTCCACCAGCAGAATAGTGAGTGCAGCTCTGGAGTATAACACGGGGTGTAAGTCAGGATCAGTAGAGGATAAGTAATGTATGTATACAATGACTCCACCAGCAGAATAGTGAGTGCAGCTCTGGAGTATAGTACAGGCTGTAACTCAATATAAGTAATGTAATGTATACAGTGACTCAACTTTAGATTCATTCTATAGATAAACTGCAAAATGGACGTATCTTTTGAGTGATCTACAGGAAAGATTTTTCTTTACAATAGTGCCCTCTTGTGGTTGCCATCCATCTATTATTATACATAGTGAGGGTAATGAAAGCTTTTCTCTGTCTGTGATAGACATTTCCCCCACTTTTTTCATTTATTATTCCTGTGCTTTCCCCTCGTTTTCTGTTCTCATAGAATCTTCTCATGTTTTCTGTTGTTTAATTATGAACAAGCCTGTACATCATAGAGAGGCAGCCTCTGGTATAGCAGATGGAACTTCCAGCTAAAATTTCAGCAGATTTAGCCACTTATACTTAAATCGTGCTCACCTAGAAAGGGGTTTCTAAGCAATCTGAAATACCAGAGCCCGCAAAATGGGGTTACAGGATGAAAGAAAATAACTAAATATAGATTTTGGAAATTTTTGTAATACTAAATATACAAAGTGTTTCTAGTTTCTGCAGTCTCGTTTGTCTTTATATTAAACTTTTATAAAAATGTCAAATTCGATTTATTTTTTTCTATATTTTAGGCAATATCCTAAAAATGGAATTTGAAAAAATTGCATTACAACAATACGATTCAATTTTATTATCACGTGTAACATGAAAATGAAAACTGATAAAGGTTTCTTAGGGGTGACTGCTGAGAATGATCCAAAGAAACCTTCTCGTATCAGGTTAGACAAAAGGATCTGCCTCTAATTCCAGAAACAGCGCCACTCTTGTACGTAGGCTGTGTCTGGTATTACATATCAGCTCTTTTCTAGTGAATGTTGCAATACCTGACACAGCCAATGCACAAGAGGGGCAATGCTTCTGGAGGAAAACAAAATGACCTTCTTTTCTAACTTCTTTAAGTTTCGCATTTGCTTTAGCTGAGACATTAAGCTGGTCACACATGGCAATTAAGTAATTTTATATTCAAAATAGACATGTAACGCAAATATAGTCTGAACACCTAAATAAATTGAAAGATTATTATCAAGAAAGGCTGCATACTGCTTTACATGAGGGCAAACTTTGGATTCGTTTTTGCTTCCTCTAGAGTAATAAAAAATTTGTGGAACTCCAAAAATGTAGAAATAATAGTATTTTCTGCTACAATATGGTTTCTACATAGTAGCAACTAGTGGCTCCATGACACATATCTTCCTGCACTATCAGACTCCACGCTACCGCAGCTCATGTCATTTATCGTTCCCTACAAAGGCAGTTAGGTGAGTCAAATCAGTTGTTAGGTTCATATAGTGGTGTGACAACTTAGCCACACCCACTACTAATAGATTTACAAAGTGGCATTTAGAACTAGAGGGATCTAATAATTTAAAATGTAAAGTATTTTGGCAATTTTATTCCACAATTCTCCACCTCTATAATTGCTGGATATCTGAAGTGGTCCATCAATATAACCAGTGATGACTGGAGTGCCCCTTTAAGTATGTGACCAGTATTGATCATCCAATAGACCTCTTAATAATTAGGATTGTGTCTGTGACCAGATTCAGATGCCTCTTTGCTAAATTATAAGACACAATATGGTAATGTAGCACATCTCCCAGACCATCCACCTGAAGAACTTGCTCCAAGCTTCGCATGTTGTCTACTTTCTTCGTACAAAACATGACTCGGACCTCAAGGACACTCTTGATGCTGGATTAGTAAACAAACACACTCACATTTCATTGCAGCATTTTTATGGAGTAAAATCTAGCGTGCTAAAATCTACCCACTGTCAACTGTGCATTATACCCAATGTAACACTTTCGAGCTATGGACTACAGCTTGGCCAGGAGGCCATGAGAAGCTCTCGTCGTATATCCTGTAGTTTACTGTACTAGTGGTGCTGCCAGTAACTCCCTGAAGAGGAGGAAATAGGCAATTTATTCCTGAAGACTTTTCTTTGCTTATGTCTCTGTGATTTTTATTGGAATTAGTCTCAGCATGTAGCAGGACTATGGTGGTGAGAAGGTCCATCCAGTTGGTATGTTGTCTCGAAAGTTGTTCTTGAACCTACTGATAGATACATGGGGTAGACATCTTTTACTGAACTGTGAGAGGATGGGAATTCATCTCTTAGCCCGGACAGCTCTTCCAACTAAGGCTGGCCATACACATGCATCCTCGGTTGAGCGTGCGCGCAGTCTCATTGAGGAGGTGGGTAAGCCGCTGCCAGACATCTTTGGTGGTGGCATATCTCACATAAAAGCAAAAGTATTCGGCATGTGGAAATCCAACTGCCTGGTCCTTCACTCCCCCGACATCTGCCGTTGGGGCTAAGTCGGGAGGAACCCATACAAATAATATAGTCGGCCGATCCTCGGTTCGGCCAACATTAATTGAATGTGTATGGGCACCTTAAAAGAGCAGTGCTTCCTCTAATTTTCAAGGGGTGAAGTGCCAACCCTTGAGTGCCCCAAACCATCACTTATAGTTTTTGTCACACTTTTTGCTTCCTGGGTGGCTACCTTTGCAGATAAGAACATGCCACCACAAAATATGAAATATCTATATAACTAGTGGTTAGAAATGCCCTTTATGGGGGGGGGGGGGGGGTTTCTTGTTTAGAAAATGTATTTCCAATGCAGGAGTAGAGAGAGCAGCTACAAAGAGAATTCTCTCTTTGGATGACCCAACCTGTCCATGCATTATATAGCTAGGCCAATGATTCCAATGGATACTCTTTAATGCTTCATTATTCCTGTAGCGGAGCTGCAGGAAAATCGCACACTTTCTGAAAGGTTCTTCCACAAATTAAAGCTGATTGCTAAAGATCCCAGCAGTGGACCCTTCTCATATTCAAATACTGTTCTTCATAAAGCCTACAGGCTATGCATAGATTGTCTCTATAATGGACAACATTATCTTAAAGGAAATTCAAGAATGAAAGGGGTTCTCAGTTTTGGACAATCCCTACTTGTTAGAAGGCTCCCTTGACATTAAACAGATAACAAAGTGTCCCCCCTGTTGAAACCCCTAGTGATCAGCTGTAATCTGTGGGGAAACTTGGCAGTAAGGGTTCAAATTCCCTGCAGCGCCACCACAGGGGAAATTAAGCATTACATGGTGCCGATTCAGATCAATGGGTTGTCTGGGTAATATAGGACAGGACCGGTCCTCCACAGTGACAGACGCTCTTTGTAACCAGTTTCCACTCTGGCCAAGAGATGAGAATCCTGAACAGAGGAGCCTCCTATTACCTCAGAACTTCCTAATAGGGTTTATGAAAATGAGTTTTCTAAACTGGACAATGCCTTAAAATCATCATTCTTCATTAAAAAAAATTCTGCTTCCGGTGTCCAGAAGATTTTTCTATACCGAATGGCATCAACCAATGTGGACTGAACTAGTATTTAAGAGATTCTATTTACTTGCTTCGAGTGAGGAACGTCAATGAGATACTCAATGACCTAATATGCATTAGACAATTTAGAAGTTGAAGGACAATTTCCCTGAACAAGATGGTTTGGATCATATTCTAAACAATCTGTTAGACATGGCAAACTTATCTTTATGCCCAGCCCAGAAAAGGGGAAGATTGAGGGCCATGAAAAAGGTCGTAAAGGGCAAAGGGCTAACAAAAAACTAAAATTTCCTACTGACAATAGCTTTAACCCCAACATCAACCCTCATAGTGACAACACACGGACTGGTAAATCCTCTCACAGTCGATAAAGTGTAATGTCTTGATAGTGCAGACTGGTGTAATACCATAGGAAAAAATCTAAGAACATTGACTACCATCCCTCTAAAGATTTTGGGATAATTCACAGTAAACAGTGCCTAGAACCGTGGGAAGTATATTAAAGGTTGCTAGATTTCACTGCACAGCAGAACCTCCATTACTAGCCAATATGGCTAAATTAACTCATTACCCAAGTCACTTTGAGCTTTCCTTTCGTGAGTCCTAAAGGATTAAGGACTGGTAACAGTCACAACACTACACTTCCCCCTTGACTGCCCAGCGGTACATTATAACAATATAATACACCTTTAGGACCGGCAGTCAGAGGGAGGTGAAGGCGTAAGGGAAAAAGAAACAGACATATAGATAGCATCATTGGCGGCATAACAAACTGTATACCATAAATGTTTCATCTGCAGCTAGATTACAGCAAGCACTTGTTCTTCGGTCGAAACACCTTTTTCTTGAGTCCTTCAGGGTCGTCTTCTATGGAGTTGTAGTCAATGGTCCCCTTAGACTCTTAGGTCTTTTCCTGATACCATGGGCTGGAGTAGGTAGCACATGCACAGTGAGTAACTAGCTGTGTACACTCAATCAACTGTCCTTATATTTCGGTGGACTCTATCCGCTCCAACCTTGATGGCGTCCAAGGCTTCTTGTCTTCTGCTGGCGGCGTTGTGACCTTTGTAGTTATCTCATTGATCTTTTGCTCCAGTTGTTGATTTTTTTGATACATCTCCACGTAGTTAAGCTGAAGTTGCTTCTGATACTTTATTACTTTTTCCTTCTCTTCTTGCCACGTACGCCTCTCTTCCTCAAAGTCCACCACCTGCTGGTCCCGCTGTTGTCTCTCCACAACTAACTCCAACTGGAGGTTCTCTATATCCTTCTTAAGAGTGCCCAGACTGTCCTCGTTTTGACGTTTCATCTTGGCCTCATCACTCTCGCACGCCAGAGTGTCCCTCAGTTTCTCATTAAGTTCCATGGTGTACGGGTTCTGACCCAGATCTGACAAGGTCTCCTTCAAACCTGCTATCTCCTGTTCACATTGACTGAGCTTCTCCTTCATTTGATGGGCTTCGCTTTGCTTTCTCTGCATTTCGTTCTCACAGATCTCCAGACTGACACTTTTTGAGCTATAGGAATCTTTAATGGAGGCAATATGCTCCTCTTTTTCCCTTAGCAAGGCCTTGACTTCTTTTAACTGTGTTCTAAGGCTAACTATCTCATTGAGTTTCAGGGCAATGTCTGCCTGGGAGTCTTTCAATTGCTGCTTCAAAAGGGATATTTCTCCAGCTTTTTGACATACCTGCAAAGAAAAGCACACATTTAGGTTGCTGAGATGGAGGAAGATGGGAAACAAAGATTTTGGAGTAGAAAATAAAGTTGGCCATACATTCGGGATTTGAGACGGCTGCTTTTTCAATGACTTGCCGTTCATGGTTGGACCATGAAGGTCGTTCTGGTCAACAACTCCATAAATTAAAAGACTAATCGCCGATTGATCTCTACCTTGATCTGTGGCCTGGTCTGGGCTTCTATTGATGGGATGCAAATCTGTCATTTTGTATAAATGACTTTACAGATCTGCACCCCGACATCAACTGAAAAAATCCAACATGGCAAATCAACTTTTCCAGATAGTGCCATCGGTCGGCGTCTGTCACGCTCGTTCGTATCATGAAATGGCATCACCAGAAAATGGCCTAATTTGGCCTTTTCGGCTAATTAAATCTCTAGTGTATGGCCAGCTTAAGACTAAGGCTACAAGGTGACATTTGATCCCCAACAATTTACTGTAAAACCACAGGATTACCAAGACTGAAGCACAACCTCAATGTTTGGCTATGGGCGACCATCGAAAGAATCCAACTGTGACAATTTTTTTGCACAGGTCATAAGATCGTCCGCAGTCCTTTGATTTTACAATGACTTGCAGGTGACCAAAAGTAGATATGTAGCCAGGAGCAACTAATATTAATATAAAGATCTCCTGACTTTCATATGTCTGAATTGAAGTTATGTGAATGATGTCATGACGTGACCATACATCTCATACAGAAAATGGCAACGTTTTCATATCCAACTCAATTATTGAGCTTTATGTTACCTGTATGTCCCACTACTACCAACTACATATAAACTAGTGTCCTGTTATCAGCAATATTATATAGAGTACATATTCCTACCCCACCTGTCAATCACAACCCCAACTTCCTTTCTTGTCACATAAATGGTTCCAACCGCATATTATTGGTAAAACCTATTTATGTGATAACTAACATTGTGTGAGTTTCCTCAGCTTTGCAGATATACATAGACTTTGGTTTCGTTACAGCCGACTGGCTGAATTTAATTAATTTGCTAATAAGATCATGCTGGGCCTTCCTGCTGGGAGAGGTAGAGAGAGACCTGCTTCATTCAAACTCTGGACACAGAGATGTTCACTTGAACAGTGCGAAGCACACAATATAAAGTGTTAGTAATATGAAAAGGGAAATATAGAGTAGTCACATGCCCGGGTATTTTTTTTTCTTCTGGGAGGGGGTCAGTTTTGTGCTTACAGAGCATATGAGGGCCTTTAGACTCAATGTCTTGACCTGTACATATCTCAGTTCCACCTGTGGAGGCCCCCACTCTTGATCTCCTAGTTGGCACTTTGGCTCAACGAGTGATTTCCATTCCACCTTGGTCATCTCTTTGAGGGCGTTTTAAAGATGGCCAATGTTAAAGAGGTCTCTCATGGTAACCAATGGCCTACTGTCTTTTCTAGCATATACCATTTCAGCTGTGGAATGAACATTGACACATTCTCATGATATCACTTCATGACTCACCTCCCACTTGGTCTCCTCAATCTTTGGGAGGAACTCAGACTGTTCTTTCTTAAAGACCATGCACTTCTTCTCCAGTTCCTCCCTTTCCTCCAGCAACTGCCCAACATCATCCTGAAACTTTTTCTTTTCTTGTTGGAGCTTAAATATCTGCAGTTGTAATGCTTGTTGGGCGCGTTGTGCTTTCTTGGACACTTGCTGAAGCTTGTTGGCATAATTTTGTCTCAAGTCTTCCATTTCACGTTCCCAGATCTTCTGTTTCTCTTCAAAAACCTGAAAAATAGCAGCCTCACTTTTGTCTAAGCTCCTCTTCATCTGGATCACCTCTTGCTCCTTCTCCCAGAGACGATCCTCTAGGTCTTGAATAATATCATCACTTGAGGGTGAATGGAAAGGCAAAGTCTCGTTGAGATGGTTCAGTCTGCAGAAAGAAGAGGCACTTTTGCTGGAAGATCGGCCACTATCTGAGGTAGAAATTCCATTATAACCTACTTTATTCTTTTCTACATAGGTAGTCCCAATGCGATTTATATGGCTTGTTGATGCGCTCATTGGGCCAACATGCTGGCTGTAACCAGTTCCATACGTTGGCAGGCTGGTCAGTGAGTTACGACCAGAATCAGATAGACCTCCCACCTGGTTGGAAGACCTATTATGACCGGTCTTCTCTAAACTGCTTTTCAAGGCAGCCGTACTGTTGCTGTTCCCATGTCCGGAGCCCTTTCGATTCTCAGTGACTCCATTGCTCCCTGGTGGACATAAGTTCTGCATGGAATGAAAGTTCTTCGGAACCACCGGTTTAAAGGCAGAGGGTCTTACCAAAGGCTCATTGCTCTAAAAAAAACACAAAGCAACAACAATTTTTTACCATGATTTAAAGATAGAATTATCTCAACTGACTAGGGCACAAAAAGAATACATGGGACTGGGCAGACAAGAAATGGTTTACCTACCTTGGTATAAGGACAGTTATGGGAATATAGGAAGACCCAAATAATATATCCAGGCCAATATCCCAAATAAAAAAAAATACCCTCTAAATTCTCCCGAAAAATAAACCTTCACTAAAATTAGTATAATGAGTTGTCCAAGGCCTGATCGACAGTACACTAAGACCAAGAAAGTAAAGGGCATAAAAACAAGAGATAATTCTCTGATCATCATGATAGCCCTGCCAAAAACACTATCAATTCAGTCAGACGGTCTCACTGTCGACTCGTCTCAAGCCCCTCCTGTCTTCTCCTGAGTGCTCATCTAAGCTGAATTCTGATCAAATGAAAGTTAATCAACTTTAAATCGAGATAGTGGTGTTACAGGGGTTAAACGTCCGGGATCCGATCCTGCCTGGTAGTTCAGGAGTGTGGCTATCAATCACAGCCACTCTCCAGCTCCTGATCGCTCTGCGATCAGTGATGATCGACGCTTTTGGCATCCTGCTTTATCTCACCGATGCTGTACTTGTATGTCATTCTGCTATACGGGATTATTAGGGTTATTCCATCTGGCACGATCAGTATATGGACGTCTACGGGGGAGATCCTTCGCTTATAACCTCCCTCTATGGACCAGAGTGGAGAACTGCTAAATAAGAGCTGCTCCCCTTCTGCCGGAACTGGCCAGTCCATGTTTTACATTTAATTGATCAGCTGATCTTTGGGCGGCTATCTGTAGAGAAGGGGTGGTTTTCCTTTAACTTTAGTGGGCTAGACCCAATATTCTTTCTGTTTTAGCACCTATCATGAACAGTTGGATGTATGTATTGTGGAGCCTTATGACGCATAGGGAACATCTATACAAAAATATATCTGGAAATTACAATGAACTCACATCAGGTAAGCAACTTTTATTGGCTTGAACCAAGACTAGTGTAATATAGTTAAAGGGGTTGTCTGAGATTTAAAAAAAAAAGGGTCTGCTATTTTTCCAGAAACAGCGCCACTCTTCTCTATAGGCTGCGTGTGGTATTGCAGCATTCATTTCAATAGAGCTGAGCTGTAATACCGACACAGCCAAAGGACAAGAGTGGCGCTGTTTTTGGAAGAAAGCAGAGCTTTTTTTCTAATCTTATAGAACCCCTTTCTATATACTTGTTCCATTACATCCATACTTGGCCTGATGATACATTGTGCATTTCTGTGACCATTAATATCCCTACAGCTTCTGATATCTTGATATTTTTCAGTAGGGAGCATCCTCTCCAATTTTGTCATATGTTTTCCATTGTATAAAATTTTTCACCTTTTCGCTCTTGCGTTGCTCATTTATATACATGGAGTTTTTCTCCGTCTTGTAGTTCTTCTCTTCCCCCGAGTATCGGTTTGAGTAGCCATTTCTGAAGCCGTCGTTCTGCTTGAGGCTGTTCTGAGTTCTGGTTCCCACGCTCTTCATTGCAAACTCTTGATCATTGGCAACTCCACTGCCCACACTACCCATAGTGCCCTGGGAGGGAGAGTCAGAAGACCTGGTGGCGAAAGAGTGAAAGGACTCTTGGCTCTGGTAGACGGTGTCACTTAGGACAGTTCTTGACTCTAACTTTGCCATGGCAGCAAAGGGGAAGATGTGTGATGACACTCAACGGCACTGGAAGAGAAAAAAAAAACAAGGGTTAACAAAAAACATGGAATTTAGGAATTATGGGGGAAATTTATTAACTCTGTCCTCAAGTGAGACACTATAAAACAGGCAGAAACTGTGCCAAATTTATCACAGTGGCACATTCTATATGATATCTGGAAAGACATGTTAGACATTTCTCTAGTGTGGGCTTATGTATACAGGACTGACTGAGTTGTCTCTATATGTATTATACTCAAGAGCTGCACTCACAATTCTACAGGTTGTAGTATAGAAAGGAAGGAAACCTCCAGCTCACCGGTTTGTTGTGTCTCCGGACTCTTCGCTCGGATCCCCGCTACGGCCAGCGGTAAGTGATAAGGAAAAAAGAAGAAATGATCCAGCGCTGTGTCGTGATCTTGTTAAAAAGGAAATGGCATTCCCACTTTTATTGGAGAAATTGGATTAAAAAATTGAAAAGAGACGCAGTCCCAAGATGTGAAGTAGTTGCGGGCTGTTGCCCGAGCCTATGCGTTTCTAGCACGTACCGTGCTCTTAATCATGGCAGAAAGTGACACTAGAAACGCGTAGGCTCGGGAAACAGCCCGCAACTACTTCACATCTTGGGACTGCGTCTCTTTTCAATTTTTTAATCCAATTTCTCCAATAAAAGTGGGAATGCCATTTCCTTTTTAACAAGATCACGACACAGCGCTGGATCATTTCTTCTTTTTTCCAATTCTACAGGTTGTTATTGGAAACAGAAGATAAACTAAAGGACAAGCTCTGTGCAGACACTGAACAAGCAATGAATAATGGGAGATTTTCGAATGCAGCTCTGGAGTATAATACAGGCATGTCAAGTACTGAATGTACACAGTGACTCCACCAGCAGAAAATTTAGTACAGCACTGGGGTATAATACAGGATCTAACTCAGGATTAGTACAAAATAAATAATTTAATGTATGTACATAGTGACTCCACCAGCAGAATAGTGAGTGCAGCTCTGGAGTATAATACAGGATGTAACTCAGGATCAGTACAGGATAAGTAATGTATGTACACAGTGACTCCACCAGCAGAATAGTGAGTGCAGCTCTGGAGTATAATACAGGATGTAACTCAGTATCAGTACAGGATAAGTAATGTAATGTATGTACACAGTGACTGCACCAGCAGAATAGTGAGTGCAGCTCTGGAGTATAATACAGGATATAACTCAGGATCAGTACAGGATAAGTAATGCAATGTATGTACACAGAGACTCCACCAGCAGAATAGTGAGTGCAGCTCTGAAGTATAATACAGGATGTAACTCAGGATCAGTACAGGATAAGTAACGTAATGTATGTACACAGTGACTCCACCAGCAGAATAGTGAGTACAGCTCTGGAGTATAATACAGGATGTAACTCAGGATCAGTACAGGATAAGTAATGTAATGTATGTACACAGTGACTCCACCAGCAGAATAGTGAGTGCAGCTCTGGAGTATAATACAGGATTTAACTCAGGATCAGTGCAGGATAAGTAACGTAATGTATGTACACAGTGACTCCACCAGCAGAATAGTGAGTGCAGCTCTGAAGTATAATACAGGATGTAACGCAGGATCAGTGCAGGATAAGTAACGTAATGTATGTACACAGTGACTCCACCAGCAGAATAGTGAGTGCAGATCTGAAGTATAATACAGGATGTAACTCAGGATCAGTGCAGGATAAGTAACGTAATGTATGTACACAGTGACTCCACCAGCAGAATAGTGAGTGCAGCTGTGGAGTATAATACAGGATATAACTCAGGATTAGTACAGGATAAGTAATGTAATGTATGTACACAGTGACTCCACCAGCAGAATAGTGAGTGAAGCTGTGGAGTATAATACAGGATATAACTCAGGATTAGTACAGGATAAGTAATGTAATGTATATACACACAGTGACCACACTAGCAGAATAGTGAGTGCAGCTCTGGAGTATAATACAGTTTGTAACTCAGGATCAGTACAGGATAAGTAATGTAATGTATGTACACAGTGACTCCACCAGCAGAATAGTGAGTGCAGCTCTGGAGTATAATAGAGGATATAACTCCGGCTCAGTACAGGATAAGTAATGTAATGTATGTACACAATGACTCCACCAGCAGAATAGTGAGTACAGCTCTGGAGTATAATACAGGATGTAACTCAGGATCAGTACAGGATAAGTAATGTAATATATGTACACAGTGACTCCACCAGCAGAATAGTGAGTGCAGCTCTGGAGTATAATACAGGATGTAACTCAGGATCAGTACAGGATAAGTAATGTAATGTATGTACACAGTGACACCACCAGCAGAATAGTGAGTGCAGCTCTGGAGTATAATACAGGATGTAACTCAGGATCAGTACAGGATAAGTAATGTAATATATGTACACAGTGACTCCACCAGCAGAATAGTGAGTGCAGCTCTGGAGTATAATACAGGATGTAACTCAGGATCAGTACAGGATAAGTAATGTAATGTATGTACACAGTGACACCACCAGCAGAATAGTGAGTGCAGCTCTGAAGCATAATACAGGATGTAAAACAGGATCAGTACCAGATAATGTATTTACAAAGTTACTCAACTTCTGATGTAAAATAATTACATATATAATCTGCAAATTGTTGTTCATTGGTGGTCATGGGCTTTAGGCATCTCTCCAGGAGACCTCTGCATACAGCTGGCCACATCTCTCCCTCTCAGCCCCTTGGATATTGAATTTAACTCTAGACAAGTCGGGATTTTTAGATATGGTGTGGAGTTAGCCTTCAATTTAAAAAAATATACTTAGAAGAGTATTCCAATCATAGACATCTATGCCATCTCCTATCTCCCCTCCGACCTCTGTCTCGCCTTGGGAGGAGAATGCGCAATGCAATAAATGTATTGATATCTATTCTTAGATAGCATTGCCCGGAGTCTAGTAACCAGAAGTCACTTGTAGTTTCACTGATACTAATCATTAACATTTATAAGGCTCAATGAGAATATTCTTACAAGGTCAAAGTGGGACAGTCCTTGACACCAAATCATGTTTCTCGCTAGTTTCAGGTATCAAGCACATGGATCTGTAATGCCGCTCCCATACGTGAGTCTATCGGGCCATATTGTACCTCTGAATGTCTCCAAAAAGTCCCAAGAAGTGTCCTGCACTCCTTCTTCACGGCCCATCGTAACATGCTTACGATTTTTTGGGCGTTTACGGCCCGAAAAACGTCCGAAAATAGGCCGTGTGAACATACCCTAAGTGTTAACCATTAATCAACCCTAGAATTCCAAGAAATCAAATATTAACACATTACCATCATGGATAAAGGATCGATGGATAAAGGACATCAATAGCAATCTCTTAGTCACTCTAGACCCCCAGAGATACTTGGTATTAACCATTAACCCCTTAGTGACCACCAATATACATTTTTTACGGCGACCCAGTAAGTCCGGCACGGGTGTCCCGTGCAAGCTGGAGCTGGGACGCGGCTGTCTGATGACAGCCAGGCTCCTGCTCCAACGGCCATGATCGAAGTTTACTTCAATCGCGGCCGTTTAACCCGTTAAATGCCGAGGTCAATAGTGACCGCGGCATTTAAATAGATTACAGAGGGAGGGAGCTCCCTCTCTCACCCATCGGCGGCGGCACCGTAACGGCCCAAAATATGTCATTTAAACCGCAACACTGTAAAAAAACAAACATAAAAAACAATGGCGAAATTGCTATTTTTTTCCATTGCCCCACAAAAAAGTCATAATAAAAGTTAATCAATAAGTCCCATGTACCAGAAACAGTAGCAATCAAAACTACGTCTCGTCCCGCAAAAAACAAGCCCTCATATCACTACGTTGACGGGAAAAAAAATGACGGCTCTTGGAAAGAGACGATAAAAAAAGCAAATAATGTAAGTTCAAAAGTGTTTTTATTGTGCAAAAGCGGTAAAACCTAAAAAACCTCTACATATGTGGTATCGCCGTAATCGTACCGACCCATAGAATAAAGGTAACGTGTTATTTACGCCGCACAGTGAACAGCGTGAATTTAATACGCATAGAACTATGGCAGAATTTCAGGGTTTTTTTCTATTCCCCCCAAAAAAAGTTTATAAAACTTAACAAACAAATGATATCTACCCCAAAATGTTTCCATTAAAAAGTAGAACTAATCCCGCAAAAAAAAAGTCCTCATACAGCTATGTCGACGGAAGAATTAAACAGTTATAGCTCTTTAAATGCGATAAAAAAACCGAAAAAAATAGCTTGGCCATGAGGGCCTAAAATAGGCTGGTCACTAAGGGGTTAAGACCTCCTAGACCCCCAGGGATATTTAAGAAGTAATAACTAACCCCTTAACCACACGATGTAAAAATGTGTAAATATAATACATATAGAGTTAGGAAAATAAGTGGAGGAGGAAGGAGGGAAATTGTGCTATGTCTGTCATGGGTGCCGGCACACTTGGAAAACCCCTTTAAAAATCTTGCATTTGCCCCTGAGGCCGTATTATAAGGGTGCGGAGAATTGAGGCGCCATATAGTGTGACATGTCTACGGGTTTGTAATATGGGACCATAGGGACACTGTGAGCCGCCCTACAGGTTCCATGGACACAGCTCTGCTAGTTTACAGTCATATATCTAAAGTCCTATATTCCCTTTTTTCTATTGCCCAAAACAGGACAATATCACAGAAGGAGGAAACGGTTTTGGGGGAAAAAAAGAGACACGGAGGAGTTTTGGATTCATATACGTTCCTGTAGATAGCAAAAATGTCCAAAATTGTAGTAAATGTTTGGACAAATTACCATAGACTTTGAGAGTCATGTAGACCATTTGAGGAGCAAGTTTGACTTTTTTTTTTTTTTAAGAACTAAGACACCAAAAGGGATCATCCAAAAAGTAATGGGCTACCGGGGTCCTGACTAGAAGAACAATGAGGAATTGCTACATTAAAAAAATAGAGTTGGATGAGGAAGATACATCTGATCCACACTACAGTCCAATCAAGGGTCACTTGGAGCATTGCTAGAAAAACCAACGTAAAATAAAACATAAACATATGTAAAAAATTAAAATTAAGGGGAGCATTACAGTGGTGGCCATGAGTGGTTGTCACCCAACATCTGTCAGCCTTGTAGGAGACCAGAAATGGGTAAACACCAGGGTGGACAAGTACTATCAACATTAGGAACCAGTTACACCATTCTGTTAGCCAACGTAACTGTTTTAGTTGCCATCAAAAGGAACATAAACAAATATGTATTTCGGGGAATGTCACCCACGTGTCCTCGTAGATGTTAGGAGCCAACTTGCTATCAAGAAGAACTTTTTAGGCTAATAGTAAAAACCTTCAAAGTTTTAGGATTCCCGGCACCTGGGATCTGCCCAGTTCTTGCTAAGTAAAGCACACAAGAAACTTTACCTGCCTATAGTTGCAGGTCAATTTTGGGATTTTAGAGGGAAAATTTTTGGACACATTATTTTATAACCAATTTTTTCCTTCGTTACAACTGACATTTATCTACTTATAATGCGAATAACGTTATACATCTCATTAACAACGCTTCCAGCCTATGAAGTTTGAGTCCCGTCCCCCCCTCCGACTTTCTCACCTCGGCTGTGAACTTTTGCCTCGCCTCCTTCCGCACCTCCCTACGTTGCTCTGCTCTCTCTGCTGTCAGAATCAATTTCTCAGTCGAGAGATTTCCCCAGTTAAGTGTTTTCAGCAATTGCTGCAGATGAAAGCGAGTTGAAGGAAAGGTTACGTGTAATTTTCGCTCCTGTAGAGAGAATTCGTAACTCGCCTCTATGTGGCACATTTTGTATGAACTTAAAACGTTCGGAGCAACTTGATTACCAAAAACTCAATCCCTGCCAAAATGATTGCAGTCCTGTGAGATTCGGCGGGTGAAAGATTCATTCTGAAGCGCTCGGAACTGAAGCTTTTTCATATTTTGTAAAGAATATTTAATCCCCCTTTGGTTCTCTACAAAGAGGAACTGAAAATCTACTGAGGAGAGAAGAGAAAGCTGGAGTATGGAGCCTTCAAAGACTCAAAGACCCATCAAAGATTCACCAAGGGGGGTGTAAACTTTCCATGTTTTTGTAAATGTCCACAAATCATGGTCATGAGACGACCCCTTTAATATGGGAGCCGTGGGTCCGGGTCGGAGACCCTCAAAGCCAGACATGAATGGCTGACCATGCAGTAGATCATTAGGGCAAGTTAGCGGCTCTCCATTATGGCACACAGGGGGTCCCGAACTGGGGGAACTACCTCTATGATGTGCATATGTCTTAATAGCGCATATGGACACGTGTTGTCCTCAACCCCATTTGTCTTAGGACAATAAAAGTTTCAGAAGCTTTCTAACATACTTTGGCCTTTATTTAATAACTAGTTTATACCAGTTTTGGGCTTGAAAAGTCACACATCATGGCGCCCGGCATACTTGCGCGAAATTTGCGACTTTCTCTGAACCCGTCAGATTTGAAAAGTGCTACAGGAAAGTGGGTGTGGTTTCCATGGAGGGGGCATGGTCTCAAAGTTTTAGACAGATTTATTAAGAAGAAAGTCAAAAAGGGCACATTTTCGTTTTCCAACATTTAGACCAAAATGTGCCAATTTTTTTTAAGAGGCTTCTAATAAATCTGACGCAAATCACTCCAACTAGTAGAAACGACTGTCTTAGTATTTGTAGAGGGAATGTCCTTACCTTACCGCATACCTAGAGCTGAGTTTATTGATGAGCTCATCTTTAATCGCAGAATAGATAAGTCCGGTATCAATTATAATCTCCCAGATAATGTTTTGCCTGACAAGTTGAACGCTTCGGTCCCTAAACAGAGGGACAGTCCTTGATATACAGCTTCTGATAATCCAGAAGGCTTGGGACAGGCAAGATGTAATGTATAGAAGAATATATTCGGGACCTGAAGCTTTCTTATGTAAGGGCACTGGCATCAGCACATTCTCAGCTCAACTATACCACATCCGCGGCTCCATCACTGCGCAACCTTGACCCCCCTCCCCCATTGCTTGGATGTTCTAGACACATGGAGTTTTTACTGTTTATAGTGATATAATTATAATAACTTTTTGGGAAGATTTTTGAATATTATAAATTTCGATCGGTGGGGGTTCTGATCACTTTGACCCCCACCGATTGCTAAAACAAAGCGGGAGAATGCTCGGGTGATCGCTGTGCCGCTTAGTTTCTGATCGGCTTTCCTGGGAGCGGTGTATAGGCTCAATAGAAAAGTGAGTCCGTACACCGCTTGCTCAGATTTCCAATGAAGGCTGATCAGAAATTAAGCGGCACAGCACTCACCCGAGCGCTTCCACCGCTTAGTTTTAGCGAACGGTAGGGGTCTCAGGGCTCGGACCCCCACCGATAAAAAATTTTGACATGTCAAAAATATTTTAAAAGTTCAGTTACGCTTTAATTTATCCTGTACTCATCGTGAGATACATCATGTCTTTTACTCCAGTCACAACCAAAGCTGCCACTTCGAAGCTCTGTGCTGATAGACACAACACTTAACACCATTCTCGGGTGCAGAGCATTGTGGGAGATCTCTTTTATCTACAACAACACCATACACAAATTATACATTGTACAGACAAAAAAAAAAACAACAACCAGGGGCTGTTGGGTGTTTCCAGATTTTAAGGAAAAAAAAATCTGAATGCAGCTTTGGATGTGACTAGAGTATTAGACATGGTGTGACTCAAAATCAGTACAAGATTTTTAGGGTTAATCAGCAATTCATAGATCCCTACTTCATGTACAGCGGTCATCTACGAACTGTAGCTCTCCAGATATGGTGAAACTACAATTCCCAGAATGCCTTGACATCGGAGGCTGTCTGAGCATGCTGGGCGTTGTAGTTTCACAAAAGCTGGAGACGCCCAGGTCGGAGACCACTGCTGTAGAGCATACACATATATATATATATATATATATATATATATATATATCCAGTCCCCCCGATATAAATCTATGACATCACTGAGGCATCACACACCTCAAGCCTCTGCCCTCAAATTCATCCCTAGTAAATTCCTGGGCCATATGTATTTTCTCAATGGAGACCATTCTTGGGGAGACCATGTATCTTCTCCTCTTCCTCCTCAATATTATCTCTGTATATTGATGAATTTTGGAGGTATTATACAGAACATGTGGCCATGAATGTACCTACGTCCCAAGGGGCGATTTGCCCCCATTTACAATAAAGGGAATCTGCACCTTGGCACACATTCTCCTATTCTATGGCACATCATATGGGGGTAAGAAGGGTTTTAGAACTTAATTTACAGATCATATATTTCTACCCAAGGTATGAGACGAAGATGAAGATCCATGCAGCTCGGAAGACCACCATTGTAGAGGTACCAGAGTGCGTATCTCCCCCGATGCCGTCTTCCGACATGTGTGCACATAAGAGCTCCACTGAAGTCAACGTAGAGCGTGACATCCTTACTAAGCGATACGGAAATCTACAATTTATGAGCCGAATGGCCCGTTCATACTTCCAAGCAAGTAGTTCAAGGCCGGTGCCCCTCTAAGGGTTGATGGGGATCCTAGTGTCGCGGCTACCACTGATGTAATCTTCTGACGTAACATGCACGTAAATGCTCAATTCACTTCGATGGAGCATCTAACAATATCTCCTGGTGATCTAAAAGTCTTTGACATATAAACTGAAGGTCCACGCCACTTGGTAGAGCGCTGCGGGTCTCTGTGGGGGCTCCGGCACCGGATTCCTCTATCACATGTCAGAAGATACAATAGGCGATGAAGGTGGGGGAGAACATATAAGAAGTATAGAATGGAGTGGGGATATACTCGGTGGCCATGTTGCTAAAAATAAAATAGTTTTGGCCACATGGCCACCGGCTCCAGGGTGCCCGTAGGTGTAATGAAAAGTAGCGGGCGAAACAGTACAAAAATTAACGCAATTGAGGGAGCGGGTTTAGGGATATAAAGACACCGGGTGTGGTCCAGGTGAGTTAGTTGAAAGATAGTCTCGGAAGCCTTTCAAGTAGACTGGCCAACTACGTTCAGGCAAGAGCCCAGCTGGTTTGGGGAGGTGGGCAGCTGGAGCAGACGTGCCCAGTGCCGATTTGGACAGGCTGGGGGGCAAGTGTGCTCCCATAGATTAAATAAAGGTCTGCCACCACATTTTGGCATAAAAAGCCTGTGCTTAGTGGCGTAGCTATTTGGGTCGCAACGGTCGCAGTTGTGATCGGGCCTCTGAGCCTGGGGGGCCCCCCGTTGCCACACAGTGCTGACCGTGCTGGTCCCGCTTCCAACTGTATCTGCGTCCCCAGAAAGCAGATACAGTTCAATTCAATGCTGGAGCCTCGCTCCAGCATTCACTGTGCCGTGAGCAGCTCGGCGCAGGCAGGCGCGATGTGGTGACGTCATCGCTCCTGTCTGCGCCGAGTCACTCAGACCACAGCGCAGAGGAGGAGAAGGATCCTCCACCCATCGTGGGAAGGGGATAGGTAAGTAATTATGTTATTATTTTTCTATTAGGTACATATGAGGGCATTATACTGGGTATGGGAGGGGGGCTAATATGGTAGCTACTGAGGGAGCATTATACTGTATGGGGCAGCTATGGGGGGCATTATCCCTAATGGGGGGGCATTGTACTGTATGGGGCAGCTATGCGTGGCAAAATACTGTGGGGGCAGCTATGGGGGGCATTATACTGTGTGGGGGCAGCTATTGAGAGCATTATACTGTGTGGTTTCAGCTATGGGGGGCATTATACTGTCTGGGGGCAGCTATGGGGGCATTATACTGTGTGGTGGCATTATACTGAGGGGGCAGCTGTGGGGGGCATTATACTGTGGGGCAAATATGGGTGGCAATATACTATGGGGGCAGCTATTGGGGGCACTATACTGGGTATCGGAAGGATGTTAATATGGTAGCTGCTGAGGGAGCATTATAATGTATGGGGGCATTGTACTATATGGTGGGCATTTTACTGTATGGGAGCATTATACTGCATGGGGCAGCTATGGGGGCAGTTATGAGGGTATTATATTGTGTGTGGGCAGCTATGGGGGCATTATACTGTGTGGTGGCATTATACTGAGGGGGCAGCTGTGGGGGGCATTATACTGTGGGGCAAATATGGGTGGCAATATACTATGGGGGCAGCTATTGGGGGCACTATACTGGGTATCGGAAGGATGTTAATATGGTAGCTGCTGAGGGAGCATTATAATGTATGGGGGCATTGTACTATATGGTGGGCATTTTACTGTATGGGAGCATTATACTGCATGGGGCAGCTATGGGGGCAGTTATGAGGGTATTATATTGTGTGTGGGCAGCTATGGGGGCATTATACTGTGTGGTGGCATTATACTGTGGGGGCAGCTATGGGGGGCATTATACTGTGTGGTGGCATTATACTGTGGGGGCAGCTATGGGGGGCATTATACTGTGGGGCAGCTATGGGTGGCAATATATTGTGGGGGCATCTATGAGGGGCATTATACTGTGGGGCAGCTATGGGGCGCATTATACTGTGGGGATGCTATGGGGGCATTAAACTGTGTGGGGGCAGCTATGGGGGCATTATACTGTGTGGTGGCATTATACTGTGGGGGCAGCTATGGGGGCATTATACTGTGGGGCAGCTATGGAGGGAATTATACTGTGGGGGATGCTATGGGGGGGCATTATACTGTGGGGATGCTATGGGGGCATTAAACTGTGTGGGGGCAGCTATGGGGGCATTATACTGTGTGGTGGCATTATACTGTGGGGGCAGCTATGGGGGCATTATACTGTGGGGCAGCTATGGGTGGCAATATATTATGGGGGCATCTATGAGGGGCATTATACTGTGGGGCAGCTATGGGGGGCATTATACTGAGGGGACAGCTATGGGTGGCAATATACTATGGGGTAGCTATGGAGGGAATTATACTGTGGGGGATGCTATGAGGGCATTATACTATTTGGGGGCAGCTATGGGGGCATTATATTGTGTGGGGGCATTATACTGTATTGGGGCATTATACAGTGTGGGGGCAGCTATGGGGGGGTCATTATACAGTGTGGGGGCAGCTATGGGGGGTCATTATACAGTGTGGGGCAGCTATGGGGGCATTATACTGTGTGGGGCAGCTATGGGGGGCATTATACTGTGTGGGGCAGCTATGGGGGGCATTATACTGTGTGAGGGCATCTATGGGGGCATTATACTGTATGGGGGCAGCTATAGGGGGCATCTATGGGGGCATTATACTGTATGGGGGCATTGTACTGTGTGGGGGCAGCTATGGGGGGAATTATACTGTGAGGGGGCAGCTATGGGGGCATTACAATGTGGAGGTAGTTATGGGGGGCGTTATACAGTGGGGGCATCCATGGGGCTGTCGGGAAAGGCGTTTGGGCATAGGTGTGTACAGGAGTCTGGTAATGTTAGGGAAGGGTAGGGGGGCTCAAGCTGAATTCTTGCACCAGGGCCCATGAGCCTTTAGCTACGTCCCTGATTGTACCTCTGTGTCTATGTGGGTAGTGGGAATGAGACCCTGGGGGACTGGGTTGTACACCCTTTAAAATGTTCGAAAGGGGCAAATTCCCTTTAGTGATCATGGCATATCAGGGGATTTTCATACTGTTGGTATTTGTTGTTCTTTCTTAGGGTATGTTCACACGCAGTGGTTTCACGCCTCGAATTACGCCTGAAAAAACGCCCCTAATACGCCTACAAACATCTGCCCATTGCTTTCAATGGGAATTACGATGTCAAAATACGGCGCGTAAAATGAAGGCTCGTCAAAAGAAGGACTCTTCTTGGGATATTTTTGGAGGCGTTTTTCATTGACTCCATTGAAAAACAACTCCAAAAATGTCCGTAAAAAACGCTGCGTAAAACGCGAGTTGTTAAAAAAACGTCTGAAAATTAGGAGCGGTATTCGCCTGAAAACAGCTCCGTATTTTCAGACGTTTTTGCTCACTGCGTGTGAATGAGGCCTTAGGCTATGTTCACACGGCCTATTTTCAGACGTAATTCGGGCGTTTTACGCCTCGAATTACGCCTGAAAAGACGGCTCCACTACGCCTGCAAACATCTGCCCATTGCTTGCAATGGGTCTCACGACGTTCTGTTCAGGCCCGCGTCAAAGAAGAGCCTGTCACTTCTTTGGACGTTTTTGGAGCCGTTTTTCATTGACTCCATTAAAAAGCAGCTCCAATTACGTCCGTAATGGACGCCGCGAAAAACGCGAGTACTTGCAAAAACGTCTGAAATTCAGGAGCTGTTTTCGCCTGAAAACAGCTCCGTAATTTCGTGTGAACATACTCTAATAGGAAATTTCGTCATGTTGGCTGATATTCGCCTGAGCTTTGAACTCAACGTTTTCAGGATCCAATTTCTGCCCCCCCCCCCCTCAGCAGTGAAGAGGTAAACGCCATCATTGCGGGAATTCGTTCATCCGTGTTTGTCCATGATCAGGGCTGGCATGCGGTTAATAATTACCCCTCTTGTACTATTGACTGGGGAATGAGCACAACCAGTTTTTCTACAAGTATACGTAATATTGCAATGAAAGTTATCCGCAGCTAAGCAAATCCATCTCTGCTTGCTGTCATTAAAAAGGAACCGTACGTTCAGGGTATATTCATACGTGTCGGTTTTCGCTCGTAGTTTCCGCTGTGGCCAAAAACACAAAAAAAAACCACAGTACATTGCAGTAAAAACGCACACGGTTTTGCCGTGCGACACATTACTGGGGACATACCGTCTTATGTGAATATCTATACCCTATAAGACAAGTTCAGCTCTGCTACATCTACTTACTTCCATCGAAAGATGCAAAATTGGGCAAAATAAACTTGACTCCTGAACCAGCCGGCCCCACTTATACGTGCTTGAGGCTCAGGTTATACAGGATTACAAGTATTAGGAGTTGAATGGATACACCGGGATTCAGTGTGGTTTCCAAAAATTGGAGAACCCCTTTAAGTTTGGATTTCAAGCAATTATTTAGTGAGGTGGGGGCATAACAGGTTGTTACTTATGGTGCGCCACAGCAAAGTTTGTTTGATGACTTCATGCCATGACATAACATGACAATATATATATATATATGGCATATAAATAACAGACACATATGTGTATACAGCTAAACAACACGCAACTATACAGACGACATACACAACACACACACATACAGATGACAGGTGTAAATACACATGCACAGCACACACACATACACACGACGTACACACATGTAAATACACATGCACTACACACACATACATACATGTATAAACACACATAAACAACACATACAGATTACATACACACATGTTAATACACATGACGAACACACACACATACACACACACATACATACATACATACATATATATACATACACGCATACACTACACAAACACACACATACAGAGGACATACACATATGTATATACACATACAAAACACACACATAAAGGGGATATACACGCATACACAACACACATACTGTACATGCAGATGATATGGACATGTTTACACACAAATATGACATGCACCTATCTATACACACATACACAACACACACACACACACACATACATACAGATGACATACACATACATATGTACACACAAATATACAAATAACGTAGACACGTATACACACACACACACACACACATACATACATACATACATACATACAGATGACATACACATACATATACAAATAACCTAGACACGTACACACACACACACACACACACACACACACACACACACACACACACACACAGGAAAGTGATCTGTTCCAGTTTCATAACTAAACACCCTTCCCAAAAAAATAAAAAAAATAATTTGACAGAAATGTTACATTTCCACCCGTAATGATGAAGTATGTATGGCAGCTATCTCCCCTGTGGTGTCCTGTTCTGACAATGCGCTGGATCTCGGTGTCCTGTTCTGACAATGCGCTGGATCTCGGTGTCCTGTTCTGACAATGCGCTGGATCTCGGTGTCCTGTTCTGACAATGCGCTGGATCTCGGTGTCCTGTTCTGACAATGCGCTGGATCTCGGTGTCCTGTTCTGACAATGCGCTGGATCTCGGTGTCCTGTTCTGACAATGCGCTGGATCTCGGTGTCCTGTTCTGACAATGCGCTGGATCTCGGTGTCCTGTTCTGACAATGCGCTGGATCTCGGTGTCCTGTTCTGACAATGCGCTGGATCTCGGTGTCCTGTTCTGACAATGCGCTGGATCTCGGTGTCCTGTTCTGACAATGCGCTGGATCTTGGTGTCCTGTTCTGACAATGCGCTGGATCTCGGTGTCCTGGTCTGACAATGCGCTGGATCTCGGTGTCCTGGTCTGACAATGCACTGGATCTCGGTGTCCTGGTCTGACAATGCGCTGGATCTCGGTGTCCTGTTCTGACAATGCGCTGGATCTCGGTGTCCTGTTCTGACAATGCGCTGGATCTTGGTGTCCTGTTCTGATAATGCGCTGGATCTCCTGGTCTCCAGTTATTTGGGGTCCAGAATTACCCCCATTGCAATAAACCTATAAATATGGAGAGTGTCGCTCAGCCCTTACCTGCTGCGATCATCTGCAGCCCCCGATCATTCCCCTATGTCATGTCTGCAGCCAGTCCTGTTTACTGCTGTATACTCCTGTGACATATATCACAACCTTCGCCCTCTATGAGGGATAAATACTCTGATGTTTACTCTGTGGCAGGTAACGTGGTATCAGCAGCAGGTGACTTAACCCCGTATAAGATCTACAACATACAGCGGCACATGAAGACCGTCTAGAATCAGACCATAGCCCTTCACTGATAGGAAAAACCCAGATTCTGCTGCCAAATATTATTTCATGACACACAAATTATTCCTTAAGTTCAAATATATTCTACTAAACAAACTTAATTGTTCAATCTTCTGCCCCACACACAGCCTGCAATGACCCCCAACAACTTAAATATTATGTTGCCATAAAATGCCCAAAATAAAAGTGCCATACAGTGCCCAGTTAAAAGTGCCATACAGTGTCCAAATATAAGTGCCATACAGTGCCCAAATAAAAGTGCCATACAGTGCCCAAATAAAAGTGCCATACAGTGCTCAAAGAAAAGTGGCATTCAGTGGTCAAAGAAAAGTGGCATTCAGTGCCAAATATAAGTGCCATACTAAGCTCAAATAAAAGTGTCATGCAGTGCCCAAATAAAAGTGCCACAGTGCCCAAATAAAAGTGCCATACAGTGTCCAAATAAAAGTGCCATACAGTGCCCAAATAAAAGTGCCATACAGTGTCCAAATAAAAGTGCCATACAGTGCTCAAAGAAAAGTGGCATTCAGTGGTCAAAGAAAAGTGGCATTCAGTGCCAAATATAAGTGCCATACAGTGCCCAAATAAAAGTGCCATACTAAGCTCAAATAAAAGTGTCATACAGTGCCCAAATAAAAGTGCCACAGTGCCCAAATAAAAGTGCCATACAGTGCCCAAATAAAAGTGCCATACAGTGCCCAAATAAAAGTGCCATACAGTGCCCAAATAAAAGTGTAATACAGTGCCCAAATAAAAGTGTCATACAGTGCCAAATAAAAAGTGCCATACAGTGTCCAAATAAAAGGGACATACAGTGCCCAAATAAAAAGTGCCATACAGTGCCCAAATAAAAGGGCCATACAGTGCCCAAATAAAAGGGCCATACAGTGCCCAAATAAAAGGGCCATACAGTGCCCAAATAAAAGTGCCATACAGTGCCCAAATAAAAGGGCCATACAGTGCCCAAATAAAAAGTTCCATACAGTGCCCAAATAAAAGTGCCATACAGTGTCCAAATAAAAGTGCCATACAGTGCCCAAATAAAAGGGCCATACAGTGCCCAAATAAAAAGTGCCATACAGTGCCCAAATAAAAGTGCCATACAGTGCCCAAATAAAAGTGCCATACAGTGTCCAAATATAAGTGCCATACAGTGCCCAAATAAAAGTGCCATACAGTGCCCAAATAAAAGTGCCATACAGTGCTCAAAGAAAAGTGGCATTCAGTGGTCAAAGAAAAGTGGCATTCAGTGCCAAATATAAGTGCCATACAGTGCCCAAATAAAAGTGCCATACTAAGCTCAAATAAAAGTGTCATACAGTGCCCAAATAAAAGTGCCACAGTGCCCAAATAAAAGTGCCATACAGTGTCCAAATAAAAGTGCCATACAGTGTCCAAATAAAAGTGCCATACAGTGCTCAAAGAAAAGTGGCATTCAGTGGTCAAAGAAAAGTGGCATTCAGTGCCAAATATAAGTGCCATACAGTGCCCAAATAAAAGTGCCACAGTGCCCAAAAAAAAGTGCCATACAGTGCCCAAATAAAAGTGCCACAGTGCCCAAATAAAAGTGCCATACAGTGCCCAAATAAAAGTGCCATACAGTGCCCAAATAAAAGTGCCATACAGTGCCCAAATAAAAGTGTAATACAGTGCCCAAATAAAAGTGTCATACAGTGCCAAATAAAAAGTGCCATACAGTGTCCAAATAAAAGGGACATACAGTGCCCAAATAAAAAGTGCCATACAGTGCCCAAATAAAAGGGCCATACAGTGCCCAAATAAAAGGGCCATACAGTGCCCAAATAAAAGGGCCATACAGTGCCCAAATAAAAGTGCCATACAGTGCCCAAATAAAAGGGCCATACAGTGCCCAAATAAAAAGTTCCATACAGTGCCCAAATAAAAGTGCCATACAGTGTCCAAATAAAAGTGCCATACAGTGCCCAAATAAAAGGGCCATACAGTGCCCAAATAAAAAGTGCCATACAGTGCCCAAATAAAAGTGCCATACAGTGCCCAAATAAAAGGGCCATACAGTGCCCAAATAAAAAGTTCCATACAGTGCCCAAATAAAAGTGCCATACAGTGCCCAAATAAAAGTGCCATACAGTGTCCAAATATAAGTGCCATACAGTGCCCAAATAAAAGTGCCATACAGTGCCCAAATAAAAGTGCCATACAGTGCTCAAAGAAAAGTGGCATTCAGTGGTCAAAGAAAAGTGGCATTCAGTGCCAAATATAAGTGCCATACAGTGCCCAAATAAAAGTGCCATACTAAGCTCAAATAAAAGTGTCATACAGTGCCCAAATAAAAGTGCCACAGTGCCCAAATAAAAGTGCCATACAGTGTCCAAATAAAAGTGCCATACAGTGTCCAAATAAAAGTGCCATACAGTGCTCAAAGAAAAAAGTGGCATTCAGTGGTCAAAGAAAAGTGGCATTCAGTGCCAAATATAAGTGCCATACAGTGCCCAAATAAAAGTGCCATACTAAGCTCAAATAAAAGTGTCATACAGTGCCCAAATAAAAGTGCCACAGTGCCCAAATAAAAGTGCCATACAGTGCCCAAATAAAAGTGCCATACAGTGCCCAAATAAAAGTGTAATACAGTGCCCAAATAAAAGTGTCATACAGTGCCAAATAAAAAGTGCCATACAGTGTCCAAATAAAAGGGACATACAGTGCCCAAATAAAAAGTGCCATACAGTGCCCAAATAAAAGGGCCATACAGTGCCCAAATAAAAGGGCCATACAGTGCCCAAATAAAAGGGCCATACAGTGCCCAAATAAAAGTGCCATACAGTGCCCAAATAAAAGGGCCATACAGTGCCCAAATAAAAAGTGCCATACAGTGCCCAAATAAAAGTGCCATACAGTGCCCAAATAAAAGGGCCATACAGTGCCCAAATAAAAAGTTCCATACAGTGCCCAAATAAAAGGGCCATACTCGCCCAAATAAAAGGGCCATACAGTGCCCAAATAAAAGGGCCATACAGTGCCCAAACATTCATAGTATACAGTGCCCCAATAGTAGTGCCATATAACGTCCAAACAAAAGATCATACAAATACTTAGATAATACTTCTATAAGGTCTCAAAATAATAATGCCATACAATGTCCATATTACTGTGTATATAAAATAGTGCCTTACAGGTCCTCAATATTATCATACAGCAACCAAAAAAATTCTACAAATAATGCTCAATATGACACAAATAATAGTACAATAAAGTGCTCCAATAATACTGCCAGACAGAGAGCACAAGTAATGCTACCATATGCTGTCCAAATGTTTATTCTATAGAGTGACCACATATGACAGCCATATAGCGCCCACATAATAGTACCCTATAACGGTCTAATAATACAGCCATATAAAATGGAAATAATGCTGCCATATGGTGTCAAATTAATAACGCTATAAAATGACCCAATATAACAGTGCAAATATAATAGTGCCTCACTGAAGAGACCCTACAATGAAGGGTCTGTGGTCTCCGTGGCTTCTTCTCTGCAGAGCACCACAACTGACCAGGCACTGCGCAAAGAATTGTAATTCAAGTGAATGGCGTTGTGTGTAAGTTCCTACACAGCGCTGGGTCTGGAGTGGTGCTGCCCAAGGCAAAAATCCAGGGGGCACAAATCTGTAGAAAGAAGGGGTCCCAGGGATCAGACACACCCTTCCCTACGATCAGTAAGTTATGGCATTTCTTAGCAATATGCTATATCTGGTGAATACATACATTTCTCTGGCACAAGGCTGCCACTAGGGGGAGCAATCCGCAGACCCCCATACAGGTGGGGGTGAAGATCTGTCACTGGATTGATGTTGAAATTGTTAATATATTGTGATCAAAGTTTATATAAACCTATACAGATCTAATATTTCCCACAGCTGAGGGTTTGCTACAATTGTTTCCAGTCTAGTCAATCCACATTGAGGACTCCAGGCTGATACATTTTACCTGCACTGATACATTGTAACAAGCTATGAGTACAGGAGAGAGATTGGTGCCCCCCTTAGTGTTCCTACCTGTCAGTGTACGGCTCGCACTCTATTTCCGCAGGTTGAGGCCCCTTTGGTGACTCTTCATTAGGACTGGGACTCCTGAGAGGTTCTGGACTGCAGCGGCCTGTGAAGTGCAATCACTGGACCTGCAAATATCCCAATCACTGCTCAACCACATACCAAGAATTCCTGATGTTTCCCTCGGGTCACGTGTCTGGCGAGATAAGGGGGCGAACTGGGAGCTGATGAGTGTTGTGGGAGGAGAGGGAGAACCGGCTCAGTAAACAGCACTAGTGCAAGATCCTTCTTAAAGGGCCCTCACCCTAATATACAACGCCCAGGACGTATAATGTCTCCACAGCAAAGCTGGGTGAGAAACCAACATGGCCTCATTATAGCGGTCACCCAGCTTACCTACAATCCTGAATGGCAAAGAGTCCTGCAGCAACATGGGGATGGGAGGAGATGGACTACAGTACTCAGACTACGCAGATCTGACGTCCAATGACGGCTTTATTGGTTATGATTCGGTTTTCCAAATAAAGTAGATCATTTGTAATAATTTAATTGTAGAAGGAAAACGTTTATGATTTGTCATCAGGAATTTTCAGACACATGCCCCGCCCTTTCTATAAACCACACCCCTTTATAAGACCCCTCATGAGCAGCGCTCCATAACCCATAATTGGCTCCCCAGACCTCAAAGTGTTTCAGACCCCCAGACCCCGAAGTGACTCATACCTCAGATGCAGGCCTTGCACTACGCCGCCTGGTCTCAGAGGGCGATCCTGTGGGTGGTCTCCCTTATTTCCAGGGCCCTCCCGGTAATTCTAGTAGGGTTGATATGTATGCCCATAGGCCTTTTCGTGGACCCATAGAATACATTCGGGCCCACACGTGCCCATTGGGGATATAAACTCATTTTCACAGTTCCTTAGCGAAATATTTGTTTCTGGGTGACAACAACCAATATGGCCACCATTGTCACACCCTTGTTGCTATATATGGAGGACACATTCAATAAGTGGAATTTGAGGAGGGGGGAGGGGATTCCAAAATATCGAAGAAGTTTTCATGATTTACGGTAAATATGGCTCCTGCCCATTGTCATTACACTGAGCCTCAACCCCTTCATGACCAGACACCGTTACCATCACCATTAACCCCTTAATTACCAGACACAATTACCATGACCATTGACCCTTTCATGGCCAGACACAGTTGAGGGATCTGTCGATTGAATATTCACTTCATATTTGGTTGACATTTGCTATTTACTATTTTAACTTGACGTTGATTCCTATAAAATTTTAGACAGGAACTTGGGGTCATGGGGGAGGGAATAATGTAAAGCCCACCCCCGCTTACTATATCCTCTGCCTGGCCTGTAATAATGTAAAGCCCACCCCCGCTTAGTATATCCTCTGCCCGGCCTGTAATAATGTAAGGCCCACCCCCGCTTACTATATCCTCTGCCTGGCCTGTAATAATGTAAAGCCCACCCCCGCTTAGTATATCCTCTGCCCGGCCTGTAATAATGTAAGGCCTACCCCCACTTAGTATATCCTCTGCCCGGCCTGTAATAATGTAAAGCCCACCCTCACTTAGTATATCCTCTGCCCGGCCTGTAATAATGTAAAGCCCACCCCCGCTTAGTATATCCTCTGCCTGGCCTGTAATAATGTAAAGCCCACCCCCGCTTAGTATATCCTCTGCCCGGCCTGTAATAATGTAAGGCCCACCCCCGCTTAGTATATCTTCTGCCCGGCCTGTAATAATGTAAAGCCGACCCCCGCTTAGTATATCCTCTGCCCGGCCTGTAATAATGTAAAGCCCACCCCCGCTTAGTATATCCTCTGCCCGGCCTGTAATAATGTAAGGCCCACCCCCGCTTACTATATCCTCTGCCTGGCCTGTAATAATGTAAAGCCCACCCCCGCTTAGTATATCCTCTGCCCGGCCTGTAATAATGTAAGGCCTACCCCCGCTTAGTATATCCTCTGCCCGGCCTGTAATAATGTAAAGCCCACCCCCACTTAGTATATCCTCTGCCCGGCCTGTAATAATGTAAAGCCCACCCCCGCTTAGTATATCCTCTGCCTGGCCTGTAATAATGTAAAGCCCACGCCCGCTTAGTATATCCTCTGCCCGGCCTGTAATAATGTAAGGCCCACCCCCGCTTAGTATATCTTCTGCCCGGCCTGTAATAATGTAAAGCCGACCCCCGCTTAGTATATCCTCTGCCCGGCCTGTAATAATGTAAAGCCCACCCCCGCTTAGTATATCCTCTGCCCGGCCTGTAATAATGTAAGGCCCACCCCCGCTTAGTATATCCTCTGCCTGGCCTGTAATAATGTAAAGCCCACCCCCGCTTAGTATATCCTCTGCCCGGCCTGTAATAATGTAAGGCCCACCCCCGCTTAGTATATCCTCTGCCCGGCCTGTAATAATGTAAGGCCCACCCCTGCTTAGTATATCCTCTGCCCGGCCTGTAATAATGTAAGGCCCACCCCCGCTTAGTATATCCTCTGCCCAGCCTGTAATAATGTAAAGCCCACCCCTGCTTAGTATATCCTCTGCCCGGCCTGTAATAATGTAAGGCCCACCCCCGCTTAGTATATCCTCTGCCCGGCCTGTAATAATGTAAGGCCCACCCCCACTTAGTATATCCTCTGCCCGGCCTGTAATAATGTAAGGCCCACCCCTGCTTAGTATATCGTCTGCCCGGCCTGTAATAATGTAAGGCCCACCCCCACTTAGTATATCCTCTGCCCGGCCTGTAATAATGTAAAGCCCACCCCGGCTTAGTATATCCTCTGCCCGGCCTGTAATAATGTAAGGCCCACCCCCGCTTAGTATATCCTCTGCCCGGCCTGTCAAATTCTGGTCAGGGGGAAGGTTTGAAAAATTGTGAAATTGAAATGTCATGGCGTTCCAACACCCCCCCCCCCCCCCTAATATTAGGTGTTAGAACATTGGCAAAAATAATATCAAATATAGAATGACTTGTATTTCTTCCATGGAAGGTGGGACGGCAGAGACGGCTTTTTATGGGTCTAGGATAACATACATTCCGCATGATCTGGGTGCATTATTTTATAAACGTGTGATATCTATGCAAAATGTATCAACGTGTGAATGGGGTGTGAGTTATCTGCTTTTTTAAGAGAAGAGATGGGGGGGGTCTTAATATTTGATACCATTTTTTTACCATATTTATTTATACATTTACTCAGGACAGCAGGGGTGACACGATCTGTGTCTTTCCTGCATTTCTCTGTATATGGATCACAACTAGTTTTCCATACAAATGAGATAGCTGTCGATGAAACGCTCTAAAATAAAAAAAATTGCAAATTTGAGAAAAATCTTGATTCAAAATCTCCTACCATTTGGGTATAAAGCTCCTCCGCAGACCTATGTGTTTCCATGGATATAAACTACAAACAAACCCTGTGTAGTCTGATAGCAGTCATGTGTTACTCAGCTCCCTCTGACCCTTCTTCTTTATGACTTCCAGACATTGGAAGAGGGACAGATGGAAGGGAGTGACAGATGACTGAAGGATCAGACTACACAAGGTTTGTTTGTAGTCTGTAACCATGGAGACAGATAGGTTTCCATAAGAGCTGTATACACCAAACACAAAGAGATTTTGAATTAATACTATTACGATGCGTTTTGTTACTTGGCCGTTTTTAAAAACGGGCACGTAAAAAACACACCGTGGGAACGGAACGCTGTTTTTCCCATTGAAATCAATGGGCAAATGTTTGTAAGCGTTAAGCTCCCACATTTTTAGTCGTTTTTAGGGGCGTTTATGGCCCGAAAAACAGCTGAAAATAGCCTGTGTGAACATATCCTAAGGTATCTAATAGTTAATAATAAAACTATGATTGCTTGCTATGATTGATTTGACCACTAGAGGCAGCATTTCATCACTCTCTATGGTTTATGTACTGTCACCCAGGCAAGCAATATGGCGGCTTCCACTCAAAAGGAAAAAAGCCTTGACAAATTCAGTTTCTGTGGCAAATGTCTAATTTTTAATTATTTATTCAATGAAACAATCAGTAAATATGGTGTAAGAATTAGTTCCTTTAAGTGAATATTGTATTGATAATAATCCATATAATGGTTGTTGGTACCGTATTGATAGCATTAAGTCATGCTTGACTACTCTTCTGGAAAGTCTGTGAAAGTCTTGGAAAAATGAGTGACCTCTAGGACTCCTGGAGGAACAGACAGGTGTCCGGGGGTCGTGCTGCCAAATTAAAACAATTCCTCGAATTCTAGGTGGAGCCAATGGAGGATGCGGTGCGCCACCGCGGAAGGAGCGCATCACCTTCACTGTTGTTCAGCGAGGGAAAGAAGAAAAGATGAGGTTTGTCATAGTGGGATCTTTAGTCTGAATTTATTTGGGGTCTGGGGTCTTTATTAATTTTGGGAACCCATGAAGGGATTTAAATAAATCTGGAGGTCTGATGGGAATTTGAATACATTTTGAGGGTTGAAATCCGAGGTCTGAATGAATTTTGGGGTCTGAAATAATTTTGAGTTTGAAGTTTGGGGTCTGAATTCATTTTTGGGGTCTAAAGTCTGTGGTCTAAATTAGTTGCCGAGTCCGAAGAAGGGATCTAAATAAATCTCAAGCTCTGATGAAGGGGTTCAAATAAATTTTTAGGTTGAATTCTGTAGTCTAAATTTATTTTGGGGTCTGAATTCATTTTGGTGTCCGATGAAAGGATCAGAATAAATCTGGAGCTCTGATAGAGGGGTCTTAATACATTTTTAGGTTAAAGGCTGGGGTCTGAATTATTTTTGGGGTCTGAATTAATTTTGGGATCCAATGAAGGGATCTGAATACATTTTGAGGTCAAAGTCTGGGGTCTGAACTAATTTTGGGGTCTGATGAAAGGATCTGAATAAATCTGGAAGTCTGATAAAGGGGTCTGAATAAATTTTTAGGATAAAGTCTTTGGTCTGAATTCATTTTTTTGGTTCTTTTTGGTGTCAGAATTAATGTTTGTGTCCCATGAATGGATCTGAATAAGTCTGGACATCTGATGAGGGGATCCGAATAAATTTTGAGGTCTGAAATAATTTTGAGGTCTAAATTCATTAAGGACCTGTTCACACAGAGTTTTTTTGCAGGCAGAAAAAAATCTGCCTCAGACTTCCTTCAGGAATTTAGAGGCAGATTTTGTGCTTTTCTTTCGTGGTTTTCGCTGCCTTGTTCATCTGCGGGCCATTGAAGCTAATGCAAGGACCACAGGCAAAAAACGCTTTGAAAAAACGCTTGTAAACGAGCGCCGCATGTTTTTTCTGACTCCCATTAATTCCATGGGAGGTCAGGGGCAGAACCTGCGGCAAGAAAGGACATGCCGCTTTTTTTCCCCTGCAGCTGCCCGAGAAAAAAAACGCCTCTGACTCTCATTTATATCAGTGGGGGCGATTGATAAAAAACCCTATGATAAATAAAACATGAGGCAATTTTGTAGACTGCCACCTAGTGGATGAAAGATGTAAGTTACAATCTTCCATATAGCAATTCGTTCGAGCCTGATGATAATAAAGATGTTAAAATGGCCGCCTCCATCTGCTCTGATTAAGGAGATCACCATGGCAACAGCTTTTGCCAAGGAAACGGTAAACAGGTGAAAAGATGAAGATATAATCTGAAGATAATGTGAAGTGATCTCCACATCATTGTACGAGGGGCCGCCTGCGTCTTGTCTGTGGATGGACGTCAAGATGCATCGATTTCCATAATACATGAAATAATTGTGATGTGACGATGATACGTTGTAAAAGAACACAATCAGAACGCAAAGAAAGAGTCGTGACCAGAGGACGTGAAGCTCCTGGGCCCCAATGCAAAATTTGGAGCAAGGCCCCTCACTTACACGTGCCACCGGCCATGTGCCACTATATGGCAGAGGGTCCTTTAGACCGCCACTGGCTCCAGGGTCTGGGTGTGACATCTCTCTCTGCCCCCTATAGCCATACCTCCCAATATTGAACTCCCACTAAGAGGACATTTTTGGGTACATTTGCATAAGATCCACCCATTTGATGTATATTTTGCAGAAAAATCCCCTAAACCTGCTGACTCTACACCCCTGTATCTAAGCCTATGATGTGCAAAAGTGTCCAGTGTATCTAAGCCTATGTTGTTAAAGTACCCGGTGTATCTAAGCCTATGATGTGGGATAGTGTGAAAAATGTCTATTATGTGTGAAAGTGTCCGGTGTATCTAAGTCTATGATGTGTGATAGAGTGTAGTGTATCTAAGCCTATGATGTGTGATAGAGTGTAGTGTATCTAAGCCTATGATGTGTAAAAGTACCCAGTGTATCTAAGCCTATGATGTGGTATAGTGTCTAGTGTATCTAAGCCTATGATGTTGGATAGTATCCAGTGTATCTAAGCCTATGATGTTGGATAGTGTCCAGTGTATCTAAGCCTATGATGTGGGATAGTGTCTTGTGCATCTAAGCCTATGATGTTGGATATTGTCTAGTGTATCTAAGCCTATGATGTTGGATATTGTCTAGTGTATCTAAGCCTATGATGTTGGATAGTGTCCAGTGTATCTAAGCCTATGATGTTGGATAGTGTCTTGTGCATCTAAGCCTATGATGTTGGATATTGTCTAGTGTACTGAAGCATTGGATGTGTAATTGTGGCCAGTGTATCTAAGCCTATGATGTGTGATACGGTCTGTTCAACTGATGTATCTAAAACTATCATGTTCGATACTGTCTACTGAGCAAGTGTTTTTAATCCCATCATGTGTGATACCTCCTGTTGAGCCAATATATCTAAGCTTATGATGTGCGATACCGTCTGCTCAGGTGATGTAATCTAATTAAATACAGTCAGAGAACCCCACAGGACTACATTCCCCATCATGTAATGTTACTGAATTTTCTCATAATAAAATAATCTCTGAGGGTATGTTCACACGGGGTGTTTTCAGGCGTATTTCGGGGTATTTACGCCTCGAAAAACGCCTGAAAAAACGGAAGCAGAACGCCTCCAAACATCTGCCCATTGATTTCAATAGGAAATACAGCGTTGCGTTCCGTCGGGCCATTTTTTTACCTCTCGTAAAAAAAAACGGCACGTAAAAAGATGCCCGCGAAAAAGAAGTGCATGTCACGTCTTGGGACGCTTTTGTAGTCGTTTTTCATAGACTCTATAGAAAAACAGCTCCAAAAACGGCCGTAAAATAAGCCGCTAAAATCGCGAGTGGCTTAAAAAACGTCTGAAAATCAGGAGCTGTTTTCCCTTGCAAACAGCTCCGAATTTTCAGACGGTTTTTGCTAAGCGTGTGAACATACCCTTAGTGTGATACTGTCTGCTGAGGTACAGTATCTAAGTCTATTGCCTTTTATAATACATACAGTAACAACTCTAAAAAAAATAATTGGAATTCAACACTAAAAGGGATGTTATCCTTAGAAATCTCTTATTTTAAATTGCAGTTTCCATAATGACCATTAGATGGCAGCATAACAGGCTAAACTCCAAATCTTACTTTACAACCTGCTGTAAAATATATGTAAAATGTCATCATCTCATAGGTGGAAGTCTAAGAAAAGAATAAGAGGTCTGTTGTATTGCCTAAGCCTTGATACGAAGGTGTTCGGGCTGACAACTGCAAGAATCAGAGTCCATTGGTCAATGGGACATACAGTATACACAAAGCTGGCCATAGAAGCAGCAACACTGGATACAGCCACAGCTAATGTGTAGGTGACATGTATCATATACAATACATCAGATAATCGGCTATATACAAGGGCCTATATCTCAGGGATCAGCACTGTTATGGATGTAATAACCCCCCCCCCAGATTTCAGTACGTGCTCGCTGTGACGTGTGGCCTATATCTGCTGCGGATGATTAGCGTTTAGTCTGAGTTTCCATGTGCAGAATATGCTGGGCAGGATTGCAGACGCACAGCCTAATGATAAGAGACAGGATGTTGTATGAAGGGCAGGATTTGTAGGAGCGCTGCTGCATCTCCGGCCTGGAGATCATTAATCTGCAAAATGAGATTTGATGCAGCCCAAGACGTTCATTGTAGAACGAAGAAATCTCCTCCAAGAAATTCTGGAAAGGAGGGGGAGGAAAGTATTTCTAGAAAACCTGCAGATGTTATTACGCCCCCTGTTTATAGCCACTGCCCTATATACTGGCATGACGGCCCAGTGGTACGTTCTTCCACCTTACAGCACCGAGACTTGAGCTGGATTCCTTTAGTAGATATTTACTATCGGAATGTATTTATGGGATGGGAGATAGAACTGCAGGCCAGAGAACGGAGATCAATGAAAGGTCTCATCATTCATACACTACGATAATAAATATTTCCACCATGTCCAAGTGTCTTTGGTGTCACATTGGTGGTGCTACAATGATGAGACATCTCCAGATTTCTTGAGGTTGAGGTAAGGCATGGGGTCAAACATGGGATTTCCACATTTTATCTTGACCATAATCAGTGGCGTTCATGAAGGTGAGGCGGCCAAAACAAATATTAACACGGGGCCCCTTCTGGTGCTGATTAACACCACCACCAGCATAATAACCTTGGGCAGTCGGACTTGGTGATTGTTTTTTCCCATCTTCTTTCCATGATCATTGGGTTGATGCCCCAAAGCATTGTAGGGGCTGTGGAGAGGGGATCCCTGCGCAGGTTCTCACCACCCATAAGGGATTTAGCCAACCTGGGCATGGTTCCCGCTCTCCCTCGGCCCCAACTGCATGGCCTACCTCTATGGTACATACACCATTGCCCATAATGTCACAATTCATTCCAAATTTGGCGACTGGGCCATATGGTCTGGTTGTTCATCCCCAGCCTTAGTTAGGGTCTTCTACATTTGCGGAGGGTACTAGCTATTAAAAGAACATCACAATAATTTCCCATTTCATGATCCCGTTTCATTATTCACAATCAGCTGGACTGGTCGTTTCCAGACCAATCTGCATTTTGATGTCTATTCTCAAACTCGGAAAATATTACCACCCAATGTTGACACATTTTTTTCCTGCCATATTAAAACTCAAAAAAATGTATTCTATAATTAAGTTCCTAATTAAGATTGAGTTTGAGAGCTAGCAGTCAAGAAATAACGAGCAACCAGACTACAGAAAGACCAAGAATGAAAGAATAGGTATTAGGGTATGTTCACACGAGGGCGTCCGTAACGGCTGAAATTACGGGGATGTTTCAGCCTGAAAACATCCTCGTAATTTCAGCCGTAACGGCATGTGCAGGCGCTTGAACGCCGCGTCCATTACGGACGTAATTGGCGCTGCTATTCATTGGAGTCAATGAATAACGGCTCCAATTACGGCCAAAGAAGTGGCAGATCACTTCTTTGACGCGGGCGTCTATTTACGCGCCGTCATTTGACAGCGGCGCATAAATTACGCCTCGTGTGAACAGACAAACGTCTGCCCATTGCTTTCAATGGGCAGATGTTTGTCAGCGCTATTGAGGCGCTATTTTCGGACGTAATTCGGGGCAAAAACGCCCGAATTACGTCCGTAATTAGTGCGTGTGAACATACCCTTAAAGACCAAGTGAACTTTTTGGTTTTGATGGACCCTTGAGGAATTACCATTGGCAGCGAGGAAGAGGAACAAGTGGATCCTTGACCAAATTAAGCTGAACCTTCAACTTAAAGGGTCAATAACCGGACCAACAATAAGATAGATGAAGACAATCACACAATTCAAGAAGGTGTAATTGAGCAACCTGAAGACCAAACAGAAGACAAGACATTCGGGAAACACACTGGTCATTTGGGCTACAAGAGTGAAAATTGACTTGATGGCACATAATAATAATTAATATTAGTTGCCATAAATTGAAGAAAACATTTGTCAGGAAGATGTTGTTTTTTCTGCCAGTCTCCCCTACACCCTCTTCCACACTAACCAAAACCAAAAAGTTGTACTAACCCGATAGCGCTACGGAGCTGGAGAATGGTGGCCACCTTTCCCTCATAGTGGCTCCTCAATGTGCTGGTAGCCCTTGTGTAACATAGAAGGTGTCTATGTTGGTCTCCACAACAGTATGAACATCAAGTGTGGTGAATCCTGTCCTTACTAACATTGTCATAGGATGGGTGGGCCACCGTGTTCAATAGGGGCAGCACGCTCTTGTCCAGAAGCATTGGTGCCAAAAGATTAGCATTAGGCATTTGGTTTTGCAGTTGTCAATCTTACAGATGTAATACAGTATAACTCTATGGGAAATCTGTTAGGTTCCCACATACAGTAAACTAAGATCCAGTAGAGCAGGGGTGGCCAAAAATATTCCTTATATGATACCATCTCAGAGCCAGAATGGAGAGCCTCTTAGGATGGGCCTACAATGATAAGCTGATCACAGACTAACTCACTACTACTGGGACCCCAAGCGATCAGTTGTAATCTGTGATGGTACCTGGAAGGAAGTGTTCAATTTTTCTGCAGCGCCACCACAGGGGAAATAAAGCATTACAAAATTCTCATTGAAACCAATGTGTATTGCATGGACATGCAGGGTCCTACAAAGAGAGAGGGAGACGCTCTTTGTAGCTGTTGTCGATGTGGCTAAAAGATGACCTTCCTGACTGAAGAACCCCTTATATTAACTTGAATAGGACATTGTCACATGAGTGGATAGGTCACTGCCCCCCACAAAATCAACATACCCCTCTCCTGAAACACTCTGCAGCTGGAGACCCTGCTCGTTCCACTAAATAACTCTCAGTCTGTGATCCCTCCATTTGAATCCATCCCCCTTCTCACATGATGTAGCTGCCCCTGTCACATGCATTCCCGTCCTCACTAACATCATCCCATAAGTGAAATACTCTGTGCTGCTGTTGACCAACTATCACTGTGTGATCTCCCATTTGTCTCTATCCCCTCCTCACATTATGACTCTGCACATGTCACATACAGTCCTGTCCTCGCTAACATCATCACATGAGTGGACAGGTCACTGCCCCCCACAAGATCATCACACTCCTCTTCTGCTGCTATTATCTTTCCCACGATTTGATTGGTTACCAGTAAGCTCCAGTTAGAATATTGCAATTTAGAGATCTACTGAGATTGTAGGATATAAGTCATTAGAAGATGTTAGTTTATAGATCTCGTTAGATTTTGTGCATGTCTTATAACGGTGTCAAGGAAACGGCAGAGTGGTAATATAATGAATACAGAGGGCTGTAAGTGCCACGTCTCTGTCATCGTGTAGGTTACTATGACAACCACAGGGCACACGGCCGGGCATAGAGAGCAGAATTTCTGCAATGTGAATACAATCAGCCGTCTCCTGGAGGCTTCCGATTCACTGTATGTACAGAACAAGTAACAGTTCAGACATGGCAGCAAATACTCATGACAATACGATGGGGGGTATGCATGTTGTAATGACTGTATCCATGAGACAATACCCATCCCCCACCAATTCTCAAAATCCAGTGGAAACAGAACCTCATGTAGACGACCGCAGTCCGGCTCCCGGTAGTATACAGCTATAATACTGCAGTAATGCTATCCCGAGAAGGTCCCCGCTCCTCCGATACAATGCAGCTGTCAGGAGACGGCTTTTAAAAATATTGTTGCCCCTTTGTTTTGGAAATTGGCAGCGGTTTGAAGGAAGAGCAGCTCTTTACAGGGGAGTAGCTATAGGGGGTGCAGCAGTTACACCCGGGCCCTGGTACCTGAGGGGGCCCAAAGGCTTCCCTGCCACATGAGAAGACACCAGTGTTATAAATGGGACATAGAAGGTGGGGGGGGGGCCCTTGTTACAGATTTTGCATTGGGGCCCAGGAGCGTCAAGTTACATTTCTGGATCCATTTATTATACTGAGTTTGTATCGAACTATTGTAGCAGTGCGGCCACTGAGGGGCAGGATTGGGGTCCAGAATGATCTACTCACGCAATGCTCCCAGTCTGGGGAAGACAATTGCCAGCCTGTGGGAGTCAAACGTTCTGGTAAGGCTTCGTTCACATCTGCGTCAGGGCTCCATTCAGGGGTCCTGTCTGAGCTTTCCGTCAGGGGAACCCATGAAGGGAACCCTGACTGAGACAAGCTCATCTCGCCTCATGGACGGTGCGGCCATCTATCTATCTATCTATCTATCTATCTATCTATCTATCTATCTATCTATCTATCTATCTATCTATCTATCTATCTATCTATCTATCTATCTATCTATCTATCTATCTATCTCATATCTATCTATCTATCTATCTATCTATCTATCTATCTATCTATCTATCTATCTATCTATCTATCTATCTATCTATCTATCTATCTATCTATCTATCTATCTATCTATCTATCTATCTATCTATCTATCTATCTGTCTATCTGTCTGTCTGTCTGTCTGTGTGTCTCTCTCTCTCTCTCTCTCTATCTATCCTCACCAACCACAATAATAATAGAAATCCGTGGTGTGGAGGTTGATGAGTGTCCTCAGAACGCAGATACAGTTGAATCCAATGCTGAAGCAGGGACCCTGCAGCTCCCTGCTTCAGCATTCACTGTGTGAAGCGGCCGTGGCCAGCTCGGCACAGACAGGCGCGATGCAGTTACATCATCTTGCCTTTCTGCGCCTAGCCACTCTTAGCGCTGTTCGGAGGAGCAGAAGGATCTCCTCCACTCGTCGTGGGAATGGGGCTAGGTAAGTATTTATTTTTTTGTTTTTTTTATTAGGCACTATGGGGCATTATACATATGGTGGCACCTGCTAAGGAGGTAATATACTGCATGTGGGCACCTGCTAAGGGGGTATTATACTATATGGAGAACCTGCTAAGAGGCCATTATACTGCATGGGGACACCTGCTAAGGGGGTAATATACTGCATGTGGGTGTGGGCACCTGCAAAGGGGGCATTATACTGTATGCGGGCACCTGCTAAGGGGGCAATATACTGCATGTGGGCACCTGTTAAGGGGGTATTATACTATATGGAGCACCTGCTAAGAGGGCATTATACTGTATGGGGACAGCTGCTAAGAGGGCATTATACTGTATGGGGCAACTTTGGGGGCATTATACAGTATAAGGCAGTTATGGGGGCATTATACTGTGGGGGGCACTATGGGGCATTATATTGTGTGGGCTGAACTGGGTGGGGATTGGGCGTGGTCAGAGGTGTGGCTTAACAGGGAAAAAGTACGCCAGGCACGCCACGTCGGTTGTCTCACATAGCAATACTTGAAAGTTGGGAGGTATGTGAGTGGTAAAGATGTTGGTACATTTTTCAAGTGCCACATTACCTTCATTACAGAACCAGCCGCAGTGGCCTTATCATAACCAACCTCCAACAGTGCCCTAAATAACAGCGCCAGCTTCCACCGGGCCCTAGTGATACAGCCAACCTGCAACAGTGACTCCATTACAGAATCAGCCGTAATGACCCTATATCGGAGGTTGCCCCCCTGATCACCAAGATATGATCAACCAAGATCCCTCCTACAGACGATAACTTTATATTAGCCCAGTCCTAATTAAGGTTTGTCTTGGAGGAATAAGCTATAAAAAGCCGCGTTTCATCTCTCGCTTCTGAGCCATGCGAGCGGGATTCTGCTGGAGGACTTGGCTGCTATGGTTACAGACTTCATCGCCGCTGCTCGCCATCGTACATCCAACAATTAATCTTGGAGACTTTGGGAAGCAATTTCCCTCATTTGCAATATGTAATGATCTCAGCGCCTACTGGTTCTTCTCACGGAAACATGTGTCAGGGATGATCAGCGTCTGGCTGGAGGATGACACCTGCAGCGCCCTGCTACATCTACACCTAAAGAAATGACAATGATTTTACATAGAGATGTAGCAGAGCTGATTTTGTTATTAAAGGGCCGTTTTACCTGCAACAACGAGCGGCCAATCATAGGCTATTTGACAGCTGCACTGAACATAGTGCCGGGGCAGTTGTTGACCGCACAGAGGCCGGGTAAGTGACGCTCTGTGTGGCCTTTACCTGTAGTCCGATCCTTTTTTATGGCAGTATGAATTTTCTCACCACTACAGTATAAAGGGAACATCCACCCAATCCATTTTTATTGCCGCAACGTATCTAAAAAATAAATAAACAACTTTGAAAAATAGTCTTGATTGCAACTCTTTTATTGTTTTGTGCATATGTGTTTCTATGGTTACAGACTACAAGCAACCCTTATGTAGTCTGACTGCAGTCGTACTCCGTTTCATCTGTTCCTAATTCTTGCTATCATATATTTAATAGGTTAGCAAGAAGTAGGGAAGATGGAAAGTAGTATGATTGCAAGATTAGACTACATGGGGTTCATTTTTAGCCTGTAATTTTGGGGACACCTGGTTCTGCATAAGAGCTGCAGACACAAAACGGAAGGAGATTTTTAATCGAGATTATTTGCAAATCTGCCTGGTTGATAATCAGGTCACAATTCCTGCCTTTAGTGGCAATGTATACAAACTATAGAGATGTTAACAGTCCTGGGTAAAAATGATGGCCCAATTTCCAATGGTTTGCTGACCTGGGATTACTATGACATACAATATGTGTGAGATAAAAAATGTGTTCTTAAAGACTAACTGCACTTTTGTCTTCCTATCTGGGGGGTGACTACCCCTTCCATACATGTAGCTGCCTATACACAAGTGGTCACAGGACGTTCCCTACAGCAGACTGCCTCTCCAAGCTACGCAGACTTGTTTTAGGTCTCTAGCTAAGCTACAGGAAGTATAAGAAGATTCCAGACGAAATCATAACGTTTCAGGATATAAAACAAATAAAAGGAGAGGGAGACATGGTGAAAAAAACTATATTTTTAATGGAGATCTAAGAAAAATATGAGCCTTCTAGAAACAGCGCCACTCTTGTCTATTGGCTGTGTCTGGAATTGCAGCTCAGTCCTATTCTCATACAACCTCCTAGATATATATATATATATATATGTCACAGAGTCCTGTGTCTGTACCATCCCTTCACAAGCTTTGCAATATACCAGCCAATCATGGGTCAGTCCTAATTGTTGTCCTCGGAGGTCGGTTATATACATTAGATAGCTGTCGGGCGATAACTATCTCTCCTGACCCCACATAAACAGCTCTTTTGACGCAGCTGCTTCTCTCCAGGGGGAACAAAGGATCGTGCGTGTAGATTCTCAATGTTGGGCGTGTTAGATTTTTCTTCCCTATGACAACTCTTCAGGGTAATGTTGTAATGCACCAACTTGTAAATAGATTGTTGGCCAATCCTACCAAAAAGAGTGAATTTGGCCGACCTAATGCCACGTGTATGGGCAGTTTTAGGGTGAAGGTTTCAGAAATACCTCTATTGAGCTGTCGTGTACCAATCCACCAATTACAAGTCATTCTGCAGATAAATATATATATGCACAGTCTTCTACTATATATTATAGATGATAAAAAGCTTTCAGTCTGCAGGATGATGATCGGCTGTTGTGACATTTTCTGCATTACGCTTTTACCTGGATGGAGCATTGCGTGTGGCGAAGAACAGAATTTGATGTGATAATCTAAATTTTTTTATTTTTTCCATCTCCATCTGCTAAACTCATGATCATGTTACATCGATAAAATCGAAATACAATCCCTACGTTCTGACATGTAGTTGTCATGCCGATCATCCAGAATCATCTCCCGACCCTCTATCACCCTACATCTATCACCCAAACTGCTTGAAAATTTTTTTACTCCATCCAAAATTTTTTAAAGGGGGTTTTTCCAAGAGCGTCAGTGCCGACAACAGAGACCACCCTGATAATAGGTGAGGAGGGTTTGTGCACATGTCAGGGATTTGACTATGGCAAGTCCGACCTGTATTTACAAGAGGATCCGCGGGAGAAATCCTACGCTGGTACTCAGATTTCTGCGTTCACACGGAGTATTTTGGGGGAGGAATATCTGCCTCAAAATTCAGTTTGGAACTTTGAGGCAGATTTTCCTCTCCCTGCACGCCGAATTTCGCGGCGATTTTTGCGCCGTTTTTCGCCCGCGGCCATTGAGCGCCGCGGGCATAAAACAGCGCGAAATACGCTTTCTCTGCCTCCCATTGAAGTCAATGGGAGGTCAGAGGCGGAAGCGCCCGAAGATAGGGCATATCGCTTCTTTTTCCCGCGAGGCAGTTTTACTGCTCACGGGAAAAAGACGCCGACGCCTCCCATTGAAATCAATGGGAGGCGTTCTCGGGCCGTTTTTGCCGAGTTTTGCGACGCGGTTTCCGCGTCAAAAAACTCGGCAAAATACCCCGTGTGAACATAGCTAGAGCTAATCGTGGCATTTCCATGCGGAATCCGCAAGAAGAATGAACATGCTCATTCTTCTGGACACAGACAAAAATCTGCACATATTGTTTTCCTGGAGCAACCCCATTCACATGCATTGGAGGCATGGAGGATTTCAGCACAGACTTCATGGTGAGCTTGTGCTTAGACACAGCTGCTAAGCTGAACAAGCAGAGCTGCAGTGTAAAGTTAGTGAGAGGGACAGAGAAGAAACCCAAGTCGCTAATTTGAGGGAAGGTGGATTTGAGGCAACCACAGACTCCAACAATGTAGTATTACACAGCGCCCATATAAAAGAACCGGTAATCATATAATATATAGCCACGTCAAATCAACCAGAGCAGGAGCCTCTTTCCTTTATAGAGGAAGGTCACGAGTGGTCCATATGGGGCATATGAAAAGGGGTGGTACCCCTTTAAGGACAGTGTTCCTAAATAATTTTGAGAGTATTTCTAAACTCGGACTTAAAGGGTAAAAATACTTCATGGATAAAAACATTATTCAGCACATCACATTTTACCTCCCCTCGAGCAAAGAAATGAAGGTTTAATCTATAAGAATCAGATGTAAATCTCTGAAGGCTGCTGGTAGCGGAAATTACCGAGCGACCTGTGCAGAGCTGCGGGCTAATTACAGGGGGGATGGTGCGCGCCGCACCCCACTAAAACTTATCAGAACTGCAACTTGCAAAGAGTTTTTGAAATGTTTCACTCCCTGCAGGGAGAAGCGGGATGAAGCATCAGAAGAGAAAAGGTCTTTATAGGAAATGCCCGGAAGATAAAAATGTGCCTTGGCTGATCCTGTCGGAGGGCTATGCTGATGGGAAGGTGGTTCTAGCCGGAGGGGACTCTGTGTAGATAAGGTACGGAGGAAAAGGTGACCTTGAACAGAAGAGGCACATTTACTGCTTGCTCTTTTCTCCACTGAATCTTACAAAATATTTAAACATAAGGGATCGAGTATAAAATGTACTAACATCAAAATTAAGATTTGGCGCTCTGAACGATGTATTAACCAAAATGTCTCATAATGTACAGGGCATATGTCTCACATGGTGCTAGTATTTTAGTCTTTGTCTATGGTGTGCCGCCGCTGGCAATTGATATATAGGAAGTAATGGAATCACTAGTCGAGCAATTCCCCAGAGTGCAAGTTATGGAAATGCTCTGTAAGCAATTCCCCAAAGGCAGCTGGAGACTGTCTGGATAAAGGGTGCAGGTAATCCGCTACCTCAAGTCCGTCACTACTCCTGATCAGCAGAGTCTAAAGCTACTCTATGGTCTTCACCAGAGCCCACCGCAAGGCAGGTTGGATTTGTCTGCATAGAACCCAGGTTGCATTAACAGAATACAGTGTTGGACAGGATGTGCAATGAAGGCAATATTAGAACGGAAGCCAGACAGAAAGAAGGTAAACAGCAAACAGAGCGCACAGCCAGGAGAGACTCTAAGTCCAAATCAGAAAGCAGAAGATTACCAGGAGTTGCAGAGGTCAAAACCAGCAGAATGTCCAAATCAGTGAACAAAAGGTTTCATCTAAAGACAAAGCCGAGGTCCAGTTCCAAGAATCCAAATAGTCAGGTGATACAGGGTGTATCCAGGAGCTTGATCAGATACTTGCATACACAAAAGAAATTCACAAGCAACAATGGAAGAACTGCCCAGACTTAAATACTCCACCCTAGAATCTGATAGGAAGAAGACAGAGAAATGAGATTGGCTCTGCAACTCAAACCAGAGCCACTCAGAAGCTAGACTAGTAGTCATGTCAATCTTAAAGAGACGGACGTTTCCGAACACAGGAAAAGCCTACTATAATTACCAAATTATTATAGAACTGGTCGGGATATTCAGGGAACTGATCATCCAATGGGTGGCTTAAATTTGGTGACTAGTGGAGTCAACGTCCAGCCTCATCTTTATGAAAAAGGTCCCTGGTGGGAAAACCCCTTGGAGAAATAAACCCGAGTGCCAAGTGATTGGCACCAATGTCACCTCCAAATAGGGTTGTCTTCTGCTGGACCTTTGAAAGCCATTTTTGTGTTAGAGCCCAGGGCCACCAGCCTTCTTCCACTCTGGAGGGCCAGTTCAATCCTAAATCTCAGGATCATGTTTCGGGCATTCATATCAGTGGGTAAACTAAGCTAGGGAATCCAACCAGTCTCTTGGGAATTTCTCAAGCTGTCTCCTACATGAAAATGTCTAAACTATGTATTAAGGCCGCTTTTACGTCACGCATGGGGGATCAGTTTGGGAGGGGAAACATTCCCTAATCAAATATTTGAGAATAATCCTTTCCTTTTGATCTAAAAAGACACACGGGAGAGTGGATCTCCCCCACATATGACGTAAAAGGGGCTAAATCAATGGGCATGCAATGGTAGATCTCTAGTCGATAACAATGCATGTCCATCTAGAAGCGCTTCACGGTTTGTGGACAGCATTTGGTGCATGGGTGCTAGGTATGGTGGTCAGGAGCTTACTAATGAAGATTCTCAGATACCTGCGTATATCTCTATCAATTAGTATCTACAATAGCTTATATGGTTCTACAACAGTGAGAGCAACCTGTGAGTGGGACCATCCCTGTATAAACCTGGGTTGTTCTGACAGGCGACATGCACCAATGTATTATCACTGTCTTGTCTATTAACAGGTATTAGTCATCAGGTGCCGTCTTTGACATGAGGGCATCTCATAGGATTTGGAAGCTCAAGTCGAATAGAATTGCATGCTGTGTTTGCTAACGATATAGAAGCTTTATTCCTCTCATCGAGTCCTCTCGTCTTTCAGTACCACCTAGAAGGCTCACGTGACTCTCTGCCTTCTAGCCCTTACTACAGGACCCTTTGGTGAATGGGGTCATTATGAGGGAATTTAAGAATTCTCGAACTTTGGTAGTCTATCTTACAGATACCAAAATCTAGAACGAGCCTACCCCGGTGAAATTGCTGACTTAAGAGCTCCATGGAGTGATGTTTCTGGCCCAAAATGTTACGTTTCCTATGGCACAGGTATTGTCTAAATATGTTTCTCTATTGTTTACTAGCCCAGCTTGCCCTGAGGTTAGTTCAATGGTCTGTGGACTATTGTGCTATTTCTTCTAATATTAAAGCTTTGAATCTGGACCTGTAGCCTGTAAGGTGTAGAAATGCTGGCGTCAGAGACTTGCTGGCAAATAAAGACGCTGAAGCGCCCGGGTCACTAAATGTGAACGTACTTTAATTGATCTAATTTCTTAGTAGATTCAAGACCAAACATGTGTCTGTAAATGATGGTTTTAGCAGCAGTTATACATAATTCTAATTAGCATTTGATTTTGTGCTGTTGTGTGTTATGTAGATAGGACCTGTGGTCACATGACCAGGATGTGCAGATCTTCAAGCTAGTGTGAAACTGAAGATGCTGTTGTTGGCAAGCTGTGGTGGGGTTCCCTAGGCGGAAGGAAGGTGCGGCTCCAGATGCCATTACTAAAATGGCAGGTCTCTTAAAGATTAACTCTGTAGGTTCAAGAGACGGGCCAACCAGAGTTTACAAAAGTAACTGCTCTTGGGCCAAAATGCTGTTGGGCATATAACTATGGTGAAGGAAGGAGGTGACCAGGTTGCAACTGGTGACGCTGCAGAGTGGAGCAGGCTAAAAATCGTCAGAGACATGAACGGTGTCTGAGTGTCCAAGGCGGTGTTATTTTAGGGAGCACTACATGACCTGAGAGACTGGCCAACAAAAGGTGAATGCTGCGATCCTGAGTGGGAGTCGGGGGGAGTAAACTACGACAAAATTGGCTGCAGAGGACCACCGCAAGTAAGAGATTGTCAGAGACCTGAGGAGTTACCGTGCAGCATGAGAGAAGAATCCTATCCCTAGTTAGTGCACCCGTGTGCACTGCGCTGACGAGTCCCTGCCAAAGTCTGTGAGAGAGGATTTAAAGGGGAAGCCACCACAGTTAACCACTGTATATAGTTGTTTGCAAGAGACTGTAATTAAATATTGTGCTAATTATGGAACCAGCAAGTATATTGGGTCTATGTGAATAACCGCAACCAATCTGCCATTCTTCCGCACCATCAAATTTCCTGGAGGTGTCACCCCCCCCCCACCTCCACTTTACAAGCCCACATTATCGGACCCATTATTAGCCTCTAACGTGACCACATGTGGACTACAGTAGTCAGCAATGATAGTACAAGTGGGACCTCCTGAATGTAAATATCATTACTCCATTGTAGGTCTCCTTTGTAAAACTGCTTCTAGTCGGGAAATTAAGCACTTGACCAGAATCTAGTCCTTAGTCATCAAAACTAGCTTAGGTTAATACAATCTCCTCTCTTTTGCTAATACAAATAAGAGTCTAATCGCAAAAAATCCTGATGGTGCAAAACGTTGTATTATGGAGGCCAAGTTTTAATAGGTAAATCTTCGGCATAGGATATCCAAGACTTAGGAAGAGTAGACCTGGTCTACATGATGGCTTCAACTTCCATGGGTCTTGCTTGATGGATGCATCTATAGACTAGGTTTTCAACCTATGGTATGTGTACCCCAGGGGGGAAACATTGTTTCTCTAGAAGGAACTCTCAGTGTATAATCTAAGACTTGGGGGTACTTTGATGAAATTTATGTGAGACGGAGATACTTGGCTTAGAAACATTGAGAAAGACTAAACTAGAGGAATGCAGTGACTATGAGTCTATGAGTTAGTCAAAAGTTTGGTATCACAATGTAGTCACGCTCCAATAGAAGTGGAAGGAGACCAATGTAGTCAAGTCAACCCCTGGCCTTACTATCATTGTCGCCATGTTCTCATATGGGATCAGCCTTGGTAGACATGGACCTCTGTTTACTCTGTCTAAATCACTTCTTACTGTATAAAATAATGAACAATGGTAGAAAGGTAATTCTACATGTCGATACCTTGGCTTTCAAGGAGTGTAGAGTGTCTCTTCTCATCATTGAGACATGGATCAATGTATTTCTAACATGCAATTGTGAAGAGAAGAATCCACGGCATTCACCACTTAGTAAAATGTCTTCTGCTTTATTAGCATAAAGCAGCATTGGGATGTGGAGTAATAGCCTGTGGCCGTTGCGCATGTGCCCACGCTTTGTCAAGGCACTCCACAGACCACCACAGTTCAACTGTGTCCTATTGAAGATAATGAATGGTGCTGGGATTTGTGTTGCTCCGAGAGATAGAGCAGTGCCGGTCAGTTTTTACCCCTCTTCATTATTGTATTTCTAACCTGACTGCTTCATGTCAAGTAGGACTCATGGGAGAGGGTAAAAGAGACCTCCGAAGATTGTTCTGAAACAGTTGAGTGAATTGTTTCTCCAGCCATATAGAAAAATCCATAGACCTTTTATGTATGGAGTCTTGGTTTGTAACCTGAAACATGTTGGACGTAGTCAAGGTGTCTACTGCATGGGTTCTCAAACAATTTCGACTTTGAGCTCCACCAGCAAGAACAAGACGCTATCTGGGTCTCATCAGTGGTCATAGTTCAAGCCAAAATGATAAATATTGCTCAACTGACATATTTGTCCACAGAAAGCAAGGAGTAGACAATGCCAAAACTGCCTCCCTACAATGTCTCAACAACAACTTGGGGGTACTACCAGTGAACCCTACTTTATAGTTTAATATGCAATGTTTTAAGAGGGCTTTCCCAACTTAAACATTTATGGAGAGGTGGCCTTAAAAACAGCGGTTACGGAAACAGCCAAGCAAGCCACCTCTCCATTCATTCTCCGCCTGGATGCGGTGGTCGGTGGCAGCCTCACCAGATGGGACAGGGGTCTGATGATCTCAGTTCTGGACGTAGGTGCAGATCCCAGAACATTTAAGGCATATCCCGTGGATATGCCATACATGTTTAAGTTGTGAATAACCCTTTAAAGGACACCACCCAAAAAGATTTTTTATATCTAACCCTAAACTGGCCCAAAATGGCAAATAATTCTCTGACAACTTGGATCCCCTAAACACTGCTTTCAATAATTTATAGAGCTTGTTGGGGGAACATGAGGTGCGAAAACCATTTTAGTGACCAGAGGGAAGGATCATGTTGAAGGCCTGAAGACTCTTCAACTTTCTGAAGACTCTCTGAGTGCTTTCAACCTCTATAAGTGCTTGTAATCTCCTCATGGTCCAATCCCTGGTCAAATGTCAGATTATGAGTCATGATGTCACTATAAATAACGCCTCACTGTTGCATATTGTCTACATTTGGCCATGACTTTTCTAAAGCAGAACCCTGGGGCGAAATCTTTTATAAGTACATATCGGTGAGCTGTTTTTTACAGTAGTCATACCTTCAGATCCATAATGTTCAGAGGCGGTGGCAGTTGTGACCAGACCCCGAAGCCTCGGCCCCCCAGACCATGTCTTTAAAAAAATAGTGACGGTGGCAGGTGCAGGAGCGGCAAATAAATGGAGGGGTCTGCTCTGGAGTCGAAATCAATTTTGGTATCTGGTCTAATTTATGGGTCTGGAATAGGGTTCAAATTAATTTTAGGTTCTGCAATGGGGTTTGGATTTGTTTTGTGGTCTGGTCTGTGGTTTGGATTTATTTTGGGATCTGGTCTGGGTTCTGGATTTATATATGACATATACAAACCACCAGGTACCAGATAATAACTATACTACTGAAAACCAACTCCCAGATAATGGCTGTACCTCAAACCCCCAAGTACCAGATAATGACTATACCACTGACCACCAGATATCAGATAATGACTATACCACTGACCACCAGACACCAGATTATGATTGTACCACTGACAACCAACTCCCAGATAATGACTATACCACTGACCACCAGATACCAGATAATGACTATACCAAATGACTATACCACTGACCACCAGATAATGATTGTACCACTGACAACCAACTCCAAGATAATGACTATACCGCTGACAACCAGGTAAGGTGCAAGATAACGACTATACCACTGACCACCAGATTCCAGATAAAAACTATACCACTGACCACCAGGTACTAGATAATGACTATACCACTGACCACCAGGTACTAGCTAATGACTATACCACTGACCACAAGGTACTAGATAATGACTATACCACTGACCACCAGGTACTAGATAATGACTATACCTCTGGCCACCAGGTACCAGATAACGACTATAGCACTGACCACCAGGTACTAGATAACGACTATACCACTGACCACCACGTACTAGATAATGTCTATAGCACTGACCACCAGGTTCCAGATAACAACTATACCACTAACCATCAGGTACTAGATAATGACTATACCACTGACCACCAGGTACTAGATAATGACTATACCACTGACCACCAGGTACTAGATAACGACTATACCACTGACCACCAGGTACTAGATAATGAATATAGCACTGACCACCAGGTACCAGATAACGACTATGCCACTGACCACCAGGTACTAGATAACGACTATGCCATTGACCACCAGATACTAGATAACGACTATACCACTGACCACCAGGTACCAGATAACGACTATACCTCTGGCCACCAGGTACCAGATGACGACTATAGCACTGACCACCAGGTACTAGATAATGACTATACCACTGACCACCAGGTACTAGATAACGACTATACCACTGACCACCAGGTACCAATAACGACTATACCATAGACCACCACGTACTAGATAATGTCTATAGCACTGACCACCAGGTTCCAGATAACAACTATACCACTGACCACCAGGTACTAGATAACGACTATACCACTGACCACCAGGTACTAGATAATGACTATAGCACTGACCACCAGGTACCAGATAACGACTATGCCACTGACCACCAGGTACTAGATAACAACTATGCCACTGACCACCAGATACTAGATAACGACTATACCACTGACCACCAGGTACCAGATAATGACTATAGCACTGACCACCAGTTACGAGATAATGACTATACCACTGACCACCAGGTAACGACTATACCACTGACCACCAGGTACTAGATAATGACTATACCACTGACCACCAGGTACCAGATAACGACTATACCACTGACAACCAGGTACTAGATAACGATTATCCCACTGACCACCAGGTACTAGATAACGACTATACCACTGACCACCAGGTACCAGATAACGACTATACCACTGACCACCAGGTACTAGATAACGACTATACCACTGACCACCAGGTACTAGACAATGACTATAGCACTGACCACCAGGTACTAGATAATGACTATACCACTGACCACCAGGTACCAGATAACGACTATACCACTGACCACCAGGTACTAGATAACGACTATACCACTGACCACCAGGTACTAGATAATGACTATAGCACTGACCACCAGGTACGAGATAATGACGATACCACTGACAAGCAGGTACCCCATGTTGATGTACCACTGACCACCAAGTTCCAGTTGATGACCATATCACTATTCACCAGTTATGAGATGATCACTGACCACCGGTAACATAATAACATTGTTTTAAAGGCTGAAAAAAAGACATAAGTCTATTCAGATACCAGATTATGATGTTATCACATTCATCATGTAGTGGCCACTGACTGTACCACACTGACCACCGCTTACTGATCACTGGCTGTAGGAATAGTAATTAACAGGAACCAGATGTGAATTGCTTCATTATCCACCTGGGGACCAATTGCTGAATATTTTACTGGCCACCAGGTTGCACTGACCACCGCGGACCAGATGCTGAATGTCCCATTGACCACCAGGGACCATGCTGCTGGCATAGAATATGTCCTCAATGCCTTGATGTGGACCTCATTAAAGGTGTGCCATAAGGTCCTGTGAAATTTACCGACACGGTCGCTCATGCTCTTTCCTTTAACAGTTGGGTAACGCAATGCAATGATGTCATCAGAATGGACAACTCCATGGATATAATTGACAGGAGTGTGTGTGTGTATATATATATAGATCTACATCACGTACGCTGGAAATCTATAGTGGTAATAAATGTATAACCAATTACCATATTAATAAGATTCATCCTTGATCTTAAGATTCTGGTATTGTCGAAAACAGCAATAGAGAAAAATAACCCTACTTGCTATTGACGGATCTTTTCTCCTAAATACTATATTGAAGATGACATTACATAATTATTACTCCACATCTTCCAAACTTCATCTTCATCTAAACTGGTGTCGTAGCCTAGAGGTCCGGCTCCAAATTCCCACAGGTCTCCTGCTCTGCAGATTACATCGGTTCTGAAAGACTCTAAGATGTTCTGCTCTAGTTAAGGCAGGAAAATAAAGAGATTTACATAAAATAAAGGCAGAGAAGTGCAACTCAGCTTTCCCCATGAGTTAATCAGCAGAAGCCAATGTGAGAAAGCTTCATTCTGGAGCAGAAGTTAATTGCCTCCCCAGCGTACGCTCTCGTTCTGAACACATTCCACAAGTCCCAGGGAAGACCACTCTTCCAGATCTGCCTTCTTCTCATCTATGTGTTGAAATGTCCTCTCATCTGCTATTATTTGCATGTAGATGCCGCACTCCTTACTTTCCTAGACCCACATTATGATAATGAAGACTATCTCGAGACGTGACAAATATGTTTGTAATTCACTTTAATAGAGCTGCCCTACATGTCGGTTACTCATTCTGAATAAACTTGTTTGGATGTATCATTTACTTTAAGTAACAGGTCTACCCCTGATAAAAAAAAGCTTTAGAATGGGTCCTACTGGAAGCCCCAACCAAATGTAGAAATCTGATTGCGCTGAGCTCCCCCTAGTGGTGGCTGCTGGTATCCTTCTTCCCCTCATAGCAAGCAGGGGAAGGAGTTCAGTGTTGGCCCCTCCCACCAGGAGCCCCATAGCAGTCACATGTCCTCCCTCCATGGTAGATATGCCACTGGAAACAAAAAGATTAGCCAAATGACAAGCTCAGCTCTGCTATATCCATACCTATTCCACACGTATTACCAGTTTAAACCCTTGGCGTCCGAAACGGTAATAGTACAGCGCTGGCAGGAGTCCTCAGATGACAAGCGTCGTACCATGTGATCGCATGGGCACTGTCACTATGCCAGTGCAATCAGCAGCAGAACCACGGTTGTAATACACAGCCATGGTTCTGCTGCAACTACCGGGATCGGAGGTAACTCAGATCCCAGCAGTTTAACCCCTAGGTGTCGCGGTCAATAGCGAACACTTTATTTGAAGGGCTTTACAGCAAGGGGAGGGGGGCAGCTCTGTCAGCCCATCGGTGCCCCACAACGCAAACACAGGGCACCGATGAGTTAGCATGGCAGCCGGGGGCCTAACAAAGACCCATACGTCTGCAATTGGTATTTGCCTATTAGGCCATGCCAGAGGCTGCTTGTCAATGTAAGACTGATCTAGCATAAGACCTTATTCACACGGGCGTATTTCACGTCCGTGTGCTGTCCGTTTTTTTTCACGGACACCACACGGACCTATGAAATTCAATGGAAATATTTAGACATGCGTTGTTTTTCACGCAACGTGGTGTCTCCGTTGCTTGAAACTCACTTCATGTCCTATTTTGGTGCGTTTTCGCGCACCACGTAGCCCATTGAAGTCAATGGGTGCCTGAAAAAAACGGACAGCACACGGACGACATCTGTGCGCCGTCCGTGGTTTTCATGCACAAGTTGCTAAAGAAATGATGAGGAAAAAAAACACCCCCTTCAGTTTTTTTTACTATGTAATATACACGTGTAAAAAAAGCAAACGCGCACCGCACACAATTCCCACACGGAACTGCAACGCCAGAAAATACTGCGTTTTTTACGTGCGCAAAACGGACACGTTCGTGTGAATAAGGCCTTATACCGGCGGTCAAACAAGAAAAAACAAAAAAAATTATGGGGAGAAAAAATATTATATTAAATAACATTTTATTTAAAAAAAAGTCTCCCCAAAAGACATTGCTCGTTCTTTCATTTCGTTATTTTAAAACCATAACTTTTTTATTTTTCCGTCGACATACCCGTATGACGGCTTTTTTTTTTGCGAGACGGTTTATTCCTAGAGCCATACCTTTTATTTTTTTCTGTCGTTTCTTTTTTTTTTTACAGCGTTTAGCGAGGGTTAAATAACGTTATATTTGGAATTTTAAGGACGTGACGAAGCTAATTTTGTTTCATTTTACAATTTTGCATTACTGTAGGGGGAAAATGCTTCTTTTTTTTTTTAACTATAAGGCCGGGTTCCACGTAGCGTAAATGCTGCGGAATTTCCGCAACGGAATTCTGTGCGGAAATTTTGCAGCATTTACAGTAGCAGCAAAGTGGATGAGATTCAGGAATTCATAAGTTGACCTGCGTGGCGGAATTTAATTCCACAGCATCTCAATTTATTTTGCGTTTTTGTTGATTTTCCGTTGCGGGTTTTCCCCATTGGATTCAATGGGGATGCAAAACCCGTAACAGAAAGCCAAATGTTGCGCCTTTTTGCGGCATATTCGAAAATAAAAAAAAATTATACTTACCCAGAACGCCCTCCTCCTTCCTGCAGTCCGGCCTCCTGGGATGAAGTTGCATCCCATGTGACCGCTGCATCCAATCACAGGCTGCAGCGGTCACATGGGCTGCAGCGTCATCCACGGAAGCCGGACCCGACTGTGATGGAGGGACGCGTCGCCATAACAACAACCTACGTAAGTACGAGCGGTTTTTACCACTGCTTTCCGCAGCAGAAATTCCGTCCGGAAAAACGCACCACAATGTCGTGCGGCTTTCGGACAGAATGTACTGCGGGTTCCAGGTCGGATACGCTGCGTGGTTTTTACGCAGCGTATCCATCCCGTGGGAACCTGTCCTAACAGGAATTGCTCTGCGGAAAAACGGCACAATTTCCTGCATTTTTTACTGCAGAAAATGGTGCGGATTTTGCTGCGTTTTTTTTCAATGTTGGGAGATCTCAACGCAGCAATTCAGTCCAGTTTCCGCAGCAGGAATTGACATGCTGCGGTACCAAAAATACGCACCGCAGGTGAATGTCTGCTCGTAAATTTTACGCAGCATGTGGATAAAATTTGTTCGATCTCACCCACTTTGCTGCTACTGTACCCTGCTGCGTATTTCCCGTCCGCAATTCTGCTACGTGTGAACATGCCCTAATAGTTCTTTATTTTCTTTGTATATTTCCGGTCCCATCAGAAGAAAGTGGAGAAGTGAAATCGGTTCCCATTTTGGCCATACGGAGTTGGTAAAATGAGCAAGTGGATGTGTCCTACATATTAGTCCCTGTTTAATGGATGTTTTGGTGGTGGCTTTTCCACTATGGCAAACCAGTGGTTCTCCAGCTCTTGAGAAACTACAACTCCCAGCATTTCCTAACAGCCGCAGGCCAGTGGGTGTAGTCTCCCAGCAGCAGGAGAGCCACAGTTTTCAGACTACTGCAGTAGAGTATGTAGTAATGTATGTACAACTCTATACTATGCAACACCATCTAAGTCTTTCTTATAGGTTTTGCAGAATTATATTTCCAATGATCGCGGAGCACACAGCTGTGCGGCTATTATAAGAACCCAGCACTGTAATAATCCTACGGCAGACGCGCCATTCATTGCTCCAGCTACCATGCAGGTGTCATTGATATACCCTCCCGCGGCTGGTAAGATATTATACAATCAAATCACCTGCAAATGCTTTCTTAACTCAAAATCACAATGAACCCACAAAAGTCATTATCTCGGCTAAAACCATTATTCTAATAAGGATTATAACGTGCAGCACGGGTACATGGCAGCGCTCCGGGGTCTACACTTGGACTCTCGTGTGCACGTACCGTCATCCACTTGTGCAAAATGGTTTAGATGGTTTTTCCAATCACAGAAAAATATGGCATATGGCTAGGATATGCCAGAACTTTCTAATTGGTGAGAGTCCGACTGCTAAGGCTGGATTCACACGAGCATGTTCGGTCCGTAAAGGACGGAACCTATTTCGGCTGCAAGTCCCGGACCGAACACACTGCAGGGAGCCGGGCTCCTAGCATCATAGTTATGTACGACGCTAGGAGTCTACTAAAAAAAGTAGACTAAGCTATTCCATCCTGAGAGATCCCGCAAAAAAACATATACCGCTCCTAACAACACTATATGGACAGTAATGTCAAGAGCTTCCTAATGCCGGAGTCCCCAGGCAGAGCATCACAATCGCTCTGCCCTTGGACTTTGGCCCTGGGGAAACTCCTGACATCACTGTCCATATATGGACATCTGGAACAGTGCCGGAGTCCCCGGGCAGAGCACTGGTAGAAGCTCCGGGGACTCCAGCCCTGGGAAAGCGACTAACCATTTATGGACAGTGACTTCAGGAGTTTCCCCAAGGCCATTCCCCGGCGACGTATCCCATACAGTGGGATACATTTTGGCTCAATTTCACAAAATCCAGGGAACTAACCGGTCATGTGCCTGACCCATGGTTTCCTTCACTGTAATTGACATCAGTACCAAAATCAGTTAACGCGTATAACGTACAAACGTGAAGCAAAACACTTTCCGTTGCCCAACCCTCGGTAATGGAGGGGGGCCCAGACTCCTTGTCTGTATGGGGCCCAGAAATTCCTGATGGTGGCCCCCGCCTGTAGCATAATAATACCTAATGAGTTTTTACTTTTACTATTTGTTACTGAGAACATGAAGCGGTTTGTTATGTAGAAATGCTTCATCTTCATGATATTTCCAGGGTGGACAAGAAGCTGAGATCACGATGATTTATCACTTGGACAATCCTCAAGTATTTCAAGGTTTCTCACCGATCAAAGTGAAGTTTACAGGAATTTATGAAGAAAATGTAAACTGTGTAACAAGTTGTGTCCATGTGTTTCTAGACTTATCACTCCACCGGAATGCTGGGGATGGCTGTGTTATTATGTCATAGTTATAATATACAGCAGAGCACTCTGGGCCGTCACTCACATGTGATTCATGTTTCAGTGAACGATTAGTTACTGGAAAATCCTGCAAAAAACAACGCCAAGAATGATATAAAAGTACAAACATCAAAATTAAGGGGCTGACAACTCTTCTCTTCTTTCAGTGTGTGCTGTTCGCATCCTATATCAACCAGTTCTGTTTCTGACTTCTTTCCTCTGCGTCCAGGACAAAGCTAAGTTGCAGCAGCAATTATTAGCAGCTGTGGATCTATAATTTAGTCACAGAGTCACTCAGGCTCCATAGTATTGCATAGCCTCTGCTCTGTAATACTTTCTCCTCTCTCTCTGCGGGAATACTTCAAGACTTTCTTGAAAGGGGTTTTCCCATTACAGAAAATGATGGTATATCTCTAGGATTCGCCATCACTTTCTCATAATACAATTCTAATAAACTCTATAAATAGTACTCTACTCCCCACAACATGACCGACCACTGGAAATGACCATAATACAATATGATTATACTCTATACATAGAACACTACAACTCCCAACATAACCAGACCACTAGAAATGATCATAACACAATTCTATTATAACCTATAAATAAAACACTACAGCCCCTAACATGACACGACCACTGTACATGACAATAATACAATTCTATTATACTTTATTCATAGAACACTACAACCCCCAGCATGACCCGAACACTAGACCTGACCATTAGACAATTCTATTATACTCTATATATAGAACACTACAGCCCCCACCATTCCTCAACCACGGGACTTGACGATAATACAATTCTATTACATTCTATACATAGAACACTAAATCTCCCACGATGTACCGACCACTAAACATGAACATATTACAATTATATTATACTCTATACATAGAAAACTACAACCCCCAACATCACTTTTTTTTCTTAATGTAACTCGAGCATAAAACCATTTGTACATTTTACAAGCGATATCGTTCTATAAGGGAGTTACCAGAACAATAAATGAAAATAAAATAAGTAAAGAGGTCAGTGCCCGACTAAAACTGAGGCTAGTGAGAATATATGGTGACATAATGAACAGAGACCCCTGTAGATACTGCCACACCCCCCTTGTAGATAGTGCCACACACAGCCCGCTGTAGATAGTGCCACACACAGACCCCTGTAGATACTGCCACACCCCTCCCCTTGTAGATAGTGCCACACACAGCCCCGTGTAGATAGTGCCACACACACAACACCCTGTAGATAGTGCCTCCACCCACCTGTAGATAGTGCCACCCCCCTTGTAGATAGTGCCACACACAGACCCCTGTAGATAGTGCCACACACATCCCCTGTAGATAGTGCCACACACAGCCTCCTGTAGATAGTGCCACACACAGCTCCCTGTAGATAGTGCCACACACATCCCCTGTAGATAGTGCCACACACAGCCCCCTGTAGATAGTACCACACACATCCCCTGTAGATAGTGCCACACCCCCCCTTGAAGATAGCGCCACACACATCCCCTGTAGATAGTGCCACAACCCCCGTGTAGATAGTGCCACACACATCCCCTGTAGATAGTGCCACACTCCCCCTTGTAGATAGTGCCACACACATCCCCTGTAGATAGTGCCACACCCCCCCTTGTAGATACTGCCACACACATCCACTGTAGATAGTGCCACAACCCCCTTGTAGATAGTGCCACACACATCCCCTGTAGATAGTGCCACACCCCACCCCTTGTAGATAGTGCCACACCCCACCCCTTGTAGATAGTGTCACACACATCCCATGTAGATAGTGCCACACCCCCCCTTGTAGATAGTGCCACACACATCCCCTGTAGATAGTGCCACAACCCTCTTGTAGATAGTGCCACACACATCCCCTATAGATAGTGCCACACCCCCCTTGCAGAGAGTGCCACACACATCCCCTTTAGATAGTGCCACACCCCCCTTGTAGATAGTGCCACACACATCCCCTGTAGTTAGTGCCACACCCGCCTTGTAGATAGTGCCACACACATCCCCTGTTGATAGTGCCACAACCCTCTTGTAGATAGTGCCACACACATCCCCTGTAGATAGTGCCACACCCCCCTTGTAGATAGTGCCACACACATCCCCTTTAGATAGTGCCACACCCCCCTTGTAGATAGTGCCACACACATCCCCTGTAGTTAGTGCCACACCCCCCTTGTAGATAGTGCCACATACATCCCATGTAGATAGTGCCACACCCCCCCCCTTGTAGATAGTGCCACACACATCCCCTGTAGATAGTGCCACACCCCCCCTTGTAGATAGTGCCACACCCATCCCCTGTAGTTAGTGCCACACCCCCCTTGTAGATAGTGCCACATACATCCCATGTAGATAGTGCCACACCCCCCCTTGTAGATAGTGCCACACACATCCCCTGTAGATAGTGCCACAACCCTCTTGTAGATAGTGCCACACACATCCCCTGTAGATAGTTCCACACCCCCCTTGTAGATAGTGCCACACACATCGCCTTTAGATAGTGCCACACCCCCCCTTGTAGATAGTGCCACACACATCCCCTGTAGATAGTGCTACAACCATCTTGTAGATAGTGCCCCACACATCCCCTGTAGATAGTGCCACACCCCCCTTGTAGATAGTGCCACACACATCCCCTTTAGATAGTGCCACACCCCCCCCTTGTAGATAGTACCACACACATCCCCTGTAGTTAGTGCCACACCCCCCTTGTAGATAGTGCCACACACATCCCATGTAGATAGTGCCACACCCCCCTTGTAGATAGTGCCACACACATCCCCTGTAGTTAGTGCCACACCCCCGTTGTAGATAGTGCCACACACATCCCCTGTTTATAGTGCCACAACCCTCTTGTAGATAGTGCCACACACATCCCCTTTAGATAGTGCCACACACCCCCTTGTAGATAGTGCCACACACATCCCCACAAAGAGGGACAACAGATGCGGCAGGCATAGCAACACAGTATAATGCCCTCTAGCTGCCCTCACACAGTATAATGTCCTCTAGCTGCCACCATACAGTATAATGAACCCATAGCTGCCACCTTACAGTATAATGCCCCCATAGATGCCCCCATACAGTATAATGCCCCCATTCAGTATAATTTCCAAACAAATTCCCCCATACAGCATAAAGCCTCCATAGCTGCCCCATACAATATGATGCCCCATAGTTGCCCCCATACAGCTTAATGCCCCAAAAGCTGCCCCATACAGCTTGAAGCCCCTATAGCTGCCCCTGTACAGTATAGTGCCCTATAGCTGCCCCCATACAGCTGTCCATATATTGATAGTGACGTCAGGAGGGATTCCGCTCCAGGAGGAGTAGCCAATTGTACCGTCTCTCCCGGTTGCGCCCGGGGAACATGCTCCGACCTGCCCCCCACTAGCTACGCCCCTGCTACAACCCTCAATATGACATAAAGACTGGACATGACCCTAATACAATTCTATTATACTCTACACATATAACACTATAAATCCAAACATCACCTGTCCACTAAATAATATGATAATACAATTTTATTATACTCTATACCTTGATGGACATGTGTCTCTTTTTCAACCGTACTATGTAACTATGTAACCTAGAACACTACAACGCCCAACATGACTCGGCTATTGGAAATTACGATATATAACTCCATTACATTTTATACATAGAACACTACAACACCCAACATGACCCGACCACTGGACATGATTATACAATAATTATATTACATTTTATACATAGAACACTACAACCCCCAACATGACATAACTACATTTTCAGGTATAAGTCACTGCATTTATTTGCTGTACATTCAGCTCATATAAACTCTACCATCTTTTGATTTCTCGAAAACCGTCAACAAACTGCTGTTGATGGATCTCTTATCCTTACTATGTTTTTTATTCATCATGGGGTCCTGCTGTGAATGAGTTTGGGGTCTTGATTGTCCCAGTTACACCTCTCTGCCCCCCCGGCTGCACAACTAGTTACAACATGAATATTTATGTATCAGGTATAACATTACATGGATGGTTATGTGTCACTATACAAAGTGCAGTGGTTCAAAAGCCATAACAAGATCCTTCAGAAGAGGCAATCCTGCTTGTTGATGGTTTCCAGGGGACAACAGTATGTCACTTTTCAGAGCAGCACTATGGGCAGCAGATCATCTCCCCCTAATGTGAATGAGGACATGCAGTTAAAACGATAGACCGCCATTTATGAGTCACGCTTCTTCTTATCATCCGGTCACCCAACTCTATAGATTCCCATCCAGACTCTTCCTTACTGTTTACTACATTCTCCTCTTCTCCTCCCTCCAGGTCAGTCTTATGTATGCTCATTGCAGTGGTTTGTTGGTGCCCCCCAGCACCCATCACCAGGGCACATGCCCATTTGGCTCCCCTCTATCTATACACATGATTTCACGTCTGATCATATTCCAGGAGGCCTATGTATAATTAACCAATCACATCACACCCAATACAGACTTGTCACACTGCTAACAATCCACCACAACCCCCATCATCACCAATTTTCATATGCATTAAATGGACATTTTGGACTTCAAATTGCAGCCAACCACAAACCTCTTCTCTCATGTCATCTCCCATGTAACGTTGTCTTCCAGACAGCTGAACGAGCCTGGACTATAGCCATGATAGGGTTAACCGAACAAGAGCAATCCCCATGTAAATCCCACAGAGCGCAGCAGAGCGAATGACACGAGCGCCGCACATTTATGTAACAGGAACGCGCAGAAATCTGCTACATGGAACACTAATAGACATGGGGGGTTGTGTTCTCCTCATCATACACATGTAGGGACTACTGTCATTTATATGGACTGCAGCTGAATGTAAGCACTATCACCCATCATCTTCATCATCCTCATCATCAAATCCATATCATCATCATCATCATCTACATTATTATTACTGTTGCTATTAATTAATAAGTTTCTTCAAGTCAATATCACTATAATCATTCATTTCATCATCCTTATAATCAAGTGTCTTCAAATCCATGTCATCATCATCATATTCATCAAATTCATATCATCATCATCATCATCATCACCAAGTATCTAAAAGTCCATATCATCATCATCTACATCAGTCTACAAGTCTATATCATCATCGAGTGTCTTCAAGTCCATATCATCTTCATCACAATCATCGTCATTATCATCACGAAGTGTCTACAAGTCCATATCATCACCATCATCTTGATAATCAAGAATCTACAAGTCCATATTATCATCATGATCATCTTAGTGTCTACAAGCCCATATCATCATCATCATCATCTTCATCATCATCATAAAGAACCTCCAAGTCTATAACATTATTATACATAATTAAATGTCTTAAAGTCCAATAATGATCATAATCATCATCATTAATATTATTATTATTATATTATTATATTATATTATTGTTATTTCTATTATTATTATATTATTATATTTTATTATCATTATTATTGTTATTACTATTATTATTATATTTTTATTATATTTTATTATTATTATTATTACTATTATCAAGCCACATTATTATATTATTATCATGCGTCAAAGTTAATTTCACCGTCATCATCATCATCATCATCATCATCATTACTACGGGCCTTTATACTCAATGTCATCATCTTGATCTTCAGTCCCACTACATCCCACGTTTATTCTGGATGAGCCGGTGTGAGTGCTGATGGCTGTGATTATCTGGAGACGTGCGCCCCCTCCTCTTACCTCAGCAGATTGTCTTCTCATATCATGTTGCAGGTCCCTCTCAATCCTTGGTCCCCATGCTGTGTGATAGCTGCACCCAGCTCATCCTTCCCCAGTACTGCAGCATAGCCGAGCCTTGCTTGGGACTGCTGTCATATGGAGAGAGCATGGACTGCGGCACAGGCCTCACCACCATCCGCTCTTCATGTGTGATCAGCACTGAGTCACGTCGCTGTGTAGGACTGGATGTTCAGTTGGGCAGAGTGCCCGGGTAGGCTGATAGGTGGGTGTAAAGACTTCTGTACAGCGCGCTGCCAGCTCACCAGCCAAGGCATTTCTATTATTTACTTATGATGAAAAAAAATCATCCTCTAATCATTGAGCCTGGGAATTAAGATCAACGACGAAGCCGACAGAGAAGTCAAGTCCTATCTATGCCATACAATATATATATAGAGAGAGAGAGGAGAGAGATAGAGGAGAGAGTCGAGAGAGGAGAGAGAGAGAGAGAGAGGGGAGAGCAGAGAGAGGAGAGGAGAGAGACAGAGAGAGGACAGGAGAGAGAGAGAGACAGAGAGAGAGACAGAGAGAGTAGAGAGAGAGGAGAGACAGAGAGAGGAGAGAGAGGGGAGTGAGACAGAGAGAGGACAGGAGAGAGAGACAGAGAGAGTAGAGAGAGAGGAGAGAGAGACAGAGAGAGAGGAGAGACAGAGAGAGGAGAGAGAGGAGAGAGCAGAGAGAGACAGAGAGAGGACAGGAGAGAGAGAGACAGAGAGAGAGACAGAGAGAGTAGAGAGAGAGGAGAGACAGAGAGAGGAGAGAGAGGGGAGTGAGACAGAGAGAGGACAGGAGAGAGAGACAGAGAGAGTAGAGAGAGAGGAGAGAGAGACAGAGAGAGAGGAGAGGGAGAGAGAGGAGAGAGCAGAGAGAGACAGAGAGAGGACAGGAGAGAGAGAGACAGAGAGAGAGACAGAGAGAGTAGAGAGAGAGGAGAGACAGAGAGAGGAGAGAGAGGGGAGTGAGACAGAGAGAGGACAGGAGAGAGAGACAGAGAGAGTAGAGAGAGAGGAGAGAGAGACAGAGAGAGAGGAGAGACAGAGAGAGGAGAGAGAGGAGAGAGCAGAGAGAGAGGAGAGAGACACAGAGAGACATAAAGAGAGAGGAGAGAGCAGAGAGAGGAGAGAGCAGAGAGAGGAGAGGAGAGAGCAGAGAGAGGAGAGGAGAGGAGAGAGAGGAGAGAGCAGAGCTAGGAGAGAGAGAGAGGGGAGAGAGGAGAGAGACACAGAGAGAGAGGAGAGGAGAGAAAGCGAGAGGGGAGGAGAGAGGAGAGGAGGGAGGAGAGAGTCGAGAGAGGAGAGAGCAGAGAGAGAGGAGAGAGAGAGAGACAGAGAGGAGAAGAGAGAACGGGGAGAGAGACACAGAGAGAGAGGAGAGAGAGAGTAGAGAGGGGAGGAGAGAGGGGAGGAGAGAGGAGAGGAGAGAAAGAGAGAGAGAGGAGAGAGGGGAGGAAAGAGGAGAGGAGAAAGGAGATGAGAGAGGAGAGAGAGACACAGAGATAGTAGAGAGGAGAGAAAGAGAGAGGAGAGAGGGGAGGAGAGCGAGAGAGGAGAGAGGGGAGGAGAGTGAGAGAGGAGAGAAAGAGAGAGAGAGAGGAGAGAGGGGAGGAGAGGGAGAGGAGAGAGGAGAGGAGAGAGAGAGAGGAAAGAAAGAGAGGAGAGAGGGAGAGGAGAGAGACACAGAGAGAGAGGAGAGAGGAGGGGAGAGAGACACAGAGAGAGAGAAAGGAGAGAGAGGAGAGGAGAGAGGAAAGAGAGAGGAGAGGCGAGAGACACAGAGAGAGAGAAAGAGAGAGAGAGAGAGGAGAGGAGAGAGGAAAGAGAGAGGGAGAGGAGAGAGAGACACAGAGAGAGGGAGAGGAGAGAGAGGAGGAGAGAGAGAGGAGAGGAGAGAAAGAGAGAGAGAGGAGAGAGGAGGGGAGAGAGACACAGAGAGAGAGAAAGAGAGAGAAAGGAGAGAGAGGAGAGGAGAGAGGAAAGAGAGAGGAGAGGCAAGAGACACAGAGAGAGAGAAAGAGAGAGAAAGGAGAGAGAGAGGAGAGAGAGAGAAGAGAAACAGAGAGAGGACAGGAGAGAGAGAGAGAGACAGAGAGAGAGACAGAGAGAGTAGAGAGAGAGGAGAGACAGAGAGAGGAGAGAGAGGGGAGTGAGACAGAGAGAGGACAGGAGAGAGAGACAGAGAGAGGGGAGAGAGAGAGAGAGGAGAGAGACACACAGAGAGAGACACAAAGAGAGAGGGCGCTGGGGTCCATGTCATCCTGAGACCCCGACCTCATTCACTTTATATGTTTTAATCTATTGCATGTCTATCATCTACCTATCTATCCGTCTATGTCATTTCTTTCTATCTATCTATCTATCTATCTATCTATCTATCTATCTATCTATCTATCTATCTATCTATCTATCTATCTATCTATCTATCTCATATCTGTCTATCTATCTATCTATCTATCTATCTATCTATCTATCTATCTATCTATCTATCTAGCTATCTATATCTATCTATCTATCTATCTATCTATCTATCTATCTATCTATCTATCTATCTATCTATCTATCTATCTATCTATCGATCTCATATCTATCTAATTTCTATCTATCTCATATCTATCTATCTATCTATCTATCTATCTATCTATCTATCTATCTATCTATCTATCTATCTATCTATCTATCTATCTATCTATCTATCTATCTATCTATCTATCTATCTATCTATCTATCTATCTATCTTTCAACATGCGTGGCTGTACACATGGAGATTTTTGTACGATATGACCATTTTTGATCCCATTTTACTAATTTTGGCCGTGTTTAGAGGTTGAGGTGTAGCATAAAATGTCCCCAAATTTTGGATTGAAATGTTTGTATGTATAAAAAGTGTAAATAAAATGTAAATGTACTGGTAAGCAGGGCCTGGCTATAGGGAAGGCACAAGAGGTCCGTATACCAGTGCATCCACAACCATGAGGATCTATAAAGCCTCCAACATCCACCCTCATTACCCAGGCCAGATTTTCCAATCCGCCACGCCCAGCATTATCTAGTTACATCCATGGTAGATATTATTTATATGGGTAATAAATACACTGCTCACCTCTGGGACCCCCATGTCTCAGGAAGACGTGGTTGTCCTGATGGCTGTCCAGTGATCCTATCTAGCTGAGAAGAGGTGGATCGTGGACACGCATCTGTATGGCCCTCCCCTATGAAGTCTAAGGCCTCATGCACACGACCGTAGCCATGTGCACCGTCGTGATTTTCGGGTCGGACGGCCGCGGAGTGACACCCGTGGGCCCGCTCGCAAATTGCGGGCCATGCACATAGACGTGTGCATTAATTTCTATGAGCCTGGATGCAAAACACGGCCGTAATAAGACATGTCCGTTCTTTTTGCGGTCCAGGTTCCTGGGCCATGCACGGACCGTGGAAACCACGGTCGTGTGCATGGGCCTATAGAAATGAATGGGGCCGCAATTCACCCGTGGATTTTCGGGGGAATTGCAGCCGCAAAAGCACGTTCGTGTGCATGGGGCCTTAGGGAGTCGGCTGTTTTCATAACTCCCATAAACGTCCGTGGAGAGATCTACCTCTCCTACATGTGGCTGCAACAGGGGGTCAGGTGGGTGGGGCGGGGACCCAGGGTCCTCAAGCAACCTTACTCCGTCCCTGATGGTAACACTGACCCCCCGATTACCTTCTCGTCTTTGGTTCCATTCAGTTTAAATTGCAATCCAAAGTTTCAAAAATAAAAAAAAAAGTCTTAAATTCTCATTCTAGATTTTCATGTAGGAATTTATTTAATCTCCCCCTCCTTCTTCCCTGGGACTAGTTTGGTAAAGGGGCGGAGCTTAGGTTCCTTTGTCTTTAGCTGTCTGAGAGCTAGAAGAGACCTCCCCTAGCTCCACCCCCTTCCAACACACTAGAAGGGGTGTGAAGAGACCCTTTTTTTCAAACAGATTCCTTCAAGACTTTTTGTTTTTCGGGATCTTGCAGAAGCTACAGCAGATTGACCAATGGGCAAGAGTTTGCTGTGTTTTTACTTTTTTTTCACTCATTTCTCGGTTTAGACTTCCTTTAAGAGTACAGACCTCCCAAGTGTCACTCTCTTGGACGGAAAGGGAATACTTTTGACGTGATTCTCTCCTGCCCCTGCTTCTAAATGGCCCCATTTTTGGAAACGATCAATAATTCTGCATTACGAAATTGGGTTCTTCTAAAAGAAAATAATCTTGCAGCTGGAGTCACTCACCCGGAGTATTAAATCTTCCATTCTGGAAATAATGTATTTAAAACATACATCACGGGGCAGAATAAACTCTTGTGGCACCCATAGAAAAATGCACCCCCACCCATATCAGTACCTTAATAATTTTCCCAGTCATATTAGGGTCCATGTAAGTATGGCAAAAATATCAGCATTGCTATAATAGTACCAGCACTATAAGGTTCCATAATATAGTAGAAGACATAGCAATGCCCATATAATACCATCCACATTAGTGCCCATAGTCCGGCTCTATCGTCCATATAGACCATCCATAGCGTCTGCGTAATAATACTATACATAGTTGACCGCCACAGAAGTGATGATCACAAAGATCTGCAGGAGAGCTGTGTGATCCCTTCTGTCAATCAAGTTGATTATGTCATTGTTTACTCAGGCACAGCGCCATATATACAGTTGTGGTAGTGTCTGGTATTGCAGCTTTGGCCCTTTCATTCTTCTGATCAGCAAGTCGGACCCCCACCTATCTAATTATTGAAACATCTTTCTGGAGGACCACTTAAATAGCTAGTTTCTGGGGGTTGATATTTATAAAGCATGTGGCCCCAATAATTGCGTGTTTTGTTTTGTCCAATAGTTCTCAGCCCAAAGGGGTTGTGTCACCAAGTCATCCCCTTCTTAAAGGGATGCCGCTGATCGCTGTTCTAAAAATCATGATGATCTGTGGATATTATGAGGGGATTCTGAGGCCATCAAATATTTTCCCTGCAGCGGCCACTACAGGGAGAATCAAGTACTACATGGCTCCCATTTAAAGGAATAGACAACGAGTCCTCCACAGTTGGGATCACTCTTTCTTAGGTGCTCTCCACTCTAGCTAATACTATATCCTTATATAAAGTCCCTATCTATTACAGAATAAGTAATATAATACATAAATAGTATATAATATTCTATATCAAATATCCCATTAAGCCTAATCTTTATCCTCAACAAGACGGCCATCATAGAAGAGGAGCACCAGACGTTGGAATTTTTGACATATTTTATTATAATAACCCCGACTTTTTATATTTTGGGTGGAGTTACCTTTTAGCAATTTTTAAAATATTGTCCTGAATCGACAATAGCCGTGCGGCTACCAATAGGCTACATACAGAACTGTTTCAGCCGGTGTAACCTTCATATTCCGGATACCAGCACAACCTGGAACCAGCGCTTTTAAGTCATTGTTACTAAATAAGAACTTCTCTATCCACTGAAGCGGCACCGTATTATACTCCTGCACTGCCTGCAATAAACATCTGCTGGAGCTTATCCCAAGATAATGAGTTCTGCATCAGAAATTTCCGGGACTGGAATCTTTAACACCTTGTCTGCCAGCCAGTTGTATCACTAGTTCTAGAGGACAATGTTCTGACTCCAAGCCGGCCATGGATAGACTGATCCTTATTAGAGATGAGCAAATCGATTCTACATGAATCAAATTTGGTCCAAATTTCCAAAAAGTTTTGGATTTGCAAATTTAGTCCAAATTTCCAAAAAGTTTTGGATTCGGCAAAACTTTTTGGGTTCACAGTGCACAAATCACTGCGAACACCGGACGCTATTATTCAGATTAGAAGAAAGTTCACATGACCTTGTACAGGCTTTTCCGTAATGCCTTGCAGGCAGCCTTCCCAAAATGCACTGCGGTTATCCCCTCCCCTCTATCCATATATGTTGTTGTCACTTTCGTTAAAGAGTTTGAAATGGGTTGAATATAACTTGGTCCTAGAGGACATCAGAGCGTCAGACACAAGTTTTCAGGACAATCTGGGCACTTTGAATTTGCGTAAAATTTTTTCAAAATGAATCAATTCGGATTTTCAATTTTGAGCAAATTCGCTAATTTCTAATCATTATCAGACAAGAGCTTAAATGTTTTTTTTTATCAGGACCAATGCAATAAGGAGGCAAAAATATGTGACTATGATGTGAATGATTTTCCTATAGAAAATGCATTTTTGAAAAATAATTTTTTGAGTTGAACCATGTGGGAGATCGACCGATCAGATTTTGATGGCAAATATATTTAGTGGATATGTCAAAAATTCATTAGTTAAAAAAACCAAAATATTCTTCTGTTCTGTAAAACTTTGGACCTTTCATAGAGATATTTTTAATCAGTGAGGGTCTTGATTTTCCGATCTCTAAGCTAAATGTTGACACTGAAACTATTAACCTCAATGGAACCCACACTGTACATACGCATTATGCCCAATTAAGTCTATGGGAGCGGCGTCAACATTCAGATCAAACATCTTTAGAGATATTAAAAGCTGAAAGGGCTAGGTGTTGATAGAGTCCAAACGTCTTCTCCTTATAGTGACCATTCGAGATCTCAGATCGCCAAGGAAAACTTTTGACATCTCTCTAGGACATGTGAAATTTTTTTACAAAATTGGAGGTGCCCTTTGCGAAAGAGACTATGGTCAACGGATCTCAGGGGGGGATCAGCAGGGAAGTAGCTGGAATTCTGTTACCAGCCTGGGTCCACTAGAAGAAATGATTCTGAGGACCCACCCTCCATCTATACAGAATATGTCCATGGGCCCTCAATTGATACACATGGCCGTGTTGATATGTGTCATATATTGAACTGACTCTAGATAGATTGGTATTGGTTATAATTTTTCTTAGCCAGTCAAACAGCAGCAGAACTTGCTCTGGAGGATTTCGGTGACCTCGGATCCTGCTGCTAAGACCTCCAGCAATCAGCTGTACTTCATGTGCGAAACCAGCAGGAAATGTTAATTTTCCCTGCAGCGCCACCACAGGGAAAACGAAGTGTTACACAGCCGAGTCCTCCAGAGCGAGAGGCAGTATTGTAACCATACTCTAGTTTGGCTAATAGATATGGGTCATGAATGGAGGACCCCCTCCTCTATTAACTCAATAAATTATTTCATGCATTGAGTGTCATTTTCCCCCAACAGTGGGCACTCCCTTAATCAGACGGTCTTAAAGAGGTTATCCGCTTTGGACAACCTCTTTTAATTAGAATGAATCCCTGACAACAATTTGATCGTAGGGGATCCTGCTGCTAGGACCTCCATCGATCAGCTGTAATCTGTGTATCAATAGCAGCAATAGTTCATTTCCTCTGCAGCACCACTACAGGGGAAACGCCGTATGACACAGCCGGGTCCTCCAGAGTGAGAGCTGCTTTTGTAGCCACTCTCTACTGTGGCTAATAAATATGGGTCCTGGACGGGGGACTAGCTCTTTTTTTTTTTTTAACTCAATATCCTAATAGGGTATTTGGAAATGGGTTTTCTAAAGCAGGCAGCCCCTTAAAGGGGACCTAAAAGAAAAGGGGTTGTACAAATTTTGCTGGTTACCATAATATATGACCTGCGCTGCGTAGTATGATTGGGGGCAGCGTTTCAATGGCACCCAGAGATGGTACTATCTCTAATATTAACCATAATGTCGCGTTACTGTCTTTTTTCCTAGGTTAGTAAAGTGCTTGGCGTTGGATCCATTTCTGTCAGGAGTTTAGCAGTTACTATCTGCACCGTTGCTAAGGAGACCGTTATACGTACCTGATTTGGGCCTAACCCAAAGCACCTCCAGGATGAGTCATCTCATGTTATATATACATATCCGGGAATGATTGCTATAATTACCTGTGGAGGGGTTTACATTGGGATACAGAAAACGATGACGTCACATAGCAACATCACATATGTCTGCATGCGAGATGCAACCAACGTGACTGCAGAATGTTTGAAGAGCGGAATTTCCTATAATCCGGCACATCAAAGGTCAATAGAATAATTGGAGTTTTACTGTAGATAGAGTGAATTAGACAGTACTGCTTCTTTAATTAAAGTGATCGTTTTTGCTACTTACGCAAGTTAAAGGGGTTACTGCCATCAGGTTATAAAAGTAAGAACAGTGGGGGTCCGACTTCTGGGATCCCCAGTGTTGGTGAAAACAAATAGCCCTTAGTCCCCGTTCTCGGATGGAGAGCAGGACGAACATGTGCAGTCCCTCTCCATAGATTTGAATGGGGAAGTCTGAAATAGAGGACATACCGCCAAAAATGTTTTTCCATAACTGTCTGACTGACAGGTTATAAAAGTAAAAAAAGGATAATAAATGATAAAATTTTGGCAGCCCACAGTGACCACTAGGGGGTGCTCATTGAATAGATATTTATACAGTTCCAATTAAAGGGTTGTCCAGGATAAAAAAACAAAACATCAAAGACAAAAGAAATAAAGGGGCATCAAATAAGAAACACCACAACAAAATGCATCAAAATACACATAAGGCACCCCAAAACGATTGCACGTTTCCAGGGGTCCACATAAATATAATTTATTATTAGAGATTAGGGCCGATTAGCCAAACTTATGTGAAATTAGTGCCAATTCGATAACTGTAGAATCTATTCGATCATCTCTGTTTATAATGGTAAACGTAAGAACCGGATTAATTCTACTTTTTTTCCCAGAAGCAACGCCAGTCCACACCATTGCAGCTCATCCCTATTTATGTCTGCGATACCGGACACAGCCCATGGACGAGAGGGGCACAATCTGATTTTTCTAATCCTGGTCAAACCCTTGGGAGCTGTGTACATCTATATATAGAGAGCTCCCCCTAGTGGCGGCTAGAGGTAACCAGAATTTTATCATTTCAATTTTTGACTGTGTGAACAGCAGGAGCAGTTCAGTACAAAATTCCCTCTCACCACAGGCCCCATAGCAGTGGTGTACGCCACCTCTATGGTGAATATGCATCTGTGTATGAGGTTTATTTGCAGGGGTCCCTGTGCAGCGGTATTGTGGGTCACTAGATTAACAACTGCTAATTTGATTAGAATGAGATCCCAGTCATGGGTCTTCAGAAGATCCTTCACCACTGTGCCATTTTTATGCCCCATCCTGACCAAACCAAAAACACCCCCTCTGGGGACAGATTGGCAGGTCCTTTAATGTTCATTTCACTAAAAAAATCCCATGAAAAATTGACTGGTCAGGAGGTATGAATTAAAAGCCATAAAATAATTAGCAAAATCTAAAATCTAAAAAGGAATAGGGAGAGATATTTTTTTTTTCATTAAAAGTGGCAATGTGTCCCCCATGTGTAGAGGACCCTTATACAGTTGCACAGGTTGGTTATATGGTATGTCCATCATTGGCAGAGGTTGCAGTCAAACCTGGTGACGGACAATAGACCCCTCGGCACTAGGGTTGCACGATGCATGAAAATATAGAAAATATTTAGATGCCGTGCACCCTCAATTGGTTCAATACCGTTAATTCATGTATTTAGATACTAAGCTGTGTGGCCGCAGTATAGTAACACATGAATGTACAGGATGTAACTCAGGATCAGTACAATATATTTCTTGTAATGTATGTACACAGTCACTCCACCAGCAGAATAGTGAGTGCAACTCTGGAGTATAATACAGGCTATAACTCAGGATCAGTACAGGATAAGTAATGTAATGTATGTACACAGTGACTCCACCAGCAGAATAGTGAGTGCATCTCTGGAGTATAATACAGGATATAACTCAGGATCAGTACAGGATAAGTAATGTAATGTATGTACACAGTGACTCCACCAGCAGAATAGTGAGTGCTGCTCTGGAGTATAATACAGGATGTAACTCAGGATCAGTACAGGATAAGTAATGTAATGTATGTACACAGTGACTCCACCAGCAGAATAGTGAGTGCAGCTCTGGAGTATAATAAATGATGTAACTCCGGATTACTACAGGATAAGTAATGCAATGTATGTACACAGTGACTCCACCAGTAGAATAGTGAGTGCAGCTCTGGAGTATAATACAGGCTATAACTCAGGATCAGTACAGGATAAGTAATGTAATGTATGTACACAGTGACTCCACCAGCAGAATAGTGAGTGCAGCTCTGGAGTATAATACAGGATGTAACTCAGGATCAGTACAGGATAAGTAATGTAATATATGTACACAGTGACTCCACCAGCAGAATAGTGAGTGCTGCTCTGGAGTATAATACAGGATGTAACTCAGGATCAGTACAGGATAAGTAATGTAATGTATGTACACAGTGACTCCACCAGCAGAATAGTGAGTGCAGCTCTGGAGTATAATAAATGATGTAACTCCGGATTACTACAGGATAAGTAATGCAATGTATGTACACAGTGACTCCACCAGTAGAATAGAGAGTGCAGCTCTGGAGTATAATACAGGCTATAACTCAGGATCAGTACAGGATAAGTAATGTAATGTATGTACACAGTGACTCCACCAGCAGAATAGTGAGTGCAGCTCTGGAGTATAATACAGGATGTAACTCAGGATCAGTACAGGATAAGTAATGTAATATATGTACACAGTGACTCCACCAGCAGAATAGTGAGTGCAGCTCTGGAGTATAATAAATGATGTAACTCCGGATCACTACAGGATAAGTAATGCAATGTATGTACACAGTGACTCCACCAGTAGAATAGAGAGTGCAACTCTGGAGTATAATACAGGATATAACTCGGGATCAGTACAGGATAAGTAATGTAATGTATGTACACAGTCACTCAAGCAGCAGAATAGTGAGTGCAGCTCTGGAGTATAATACAGGATATAACTCAGGATCAGTACAGGATAAGTTATGTAATGTATGTACACAGTGACACCACCAGCAGAATAGTGAGTGCAGCTCTGGAGTATAATACAGGATGTAACTCAGGATCAGTACAGGATAAGTAATGTAATGTATGTACACAGTCACTCAAGCAGCAGAATAGTGAGTGCAGCTCTGGAGTATAATACAGGATGTAACTCAGGATCAGTACAGGATAAGTAATGTAATTTATGTACACAGTCACTCAAGCAGCAGAATAGTGAGTGCAGCTCTGGAGTATAATATAGGCTATAACTCAGAATCAGTATAAGTAAAAGAAGCACTCGGGCAACTTTTTTTTTCCTCACACAAATAATGCTAACTCAGCAGCAATATTCTAGCAGTGTTATTTGTTTCTTCCCAGCTCAGCTTCATTTTTACATTTTGAACTTATTCATTATGGGCAGCGGTGTAATGTGATCTCAGTCTAACCAAAAGGTAATTTTTCCTGTGTAGTTTACTTCCTGTGAACTACAGGATTACACTATCACCAATCACATCCCTCCTGGCAGCTCTGAGAACCCCCCCCCCCCTCACACACTCCTTGTTCTAATGTATGTCCCCTATGCACATGGGGCTGTTAACAAGATTATTTCTGCCCTATCTAAGGGACCAGTAGTGAAGTGATATAATAGGTGAGTCCATACAATAATAAGCTGCAGAGTTATAAAACTTCCCTGACTCTCACTAACTGTCTATACTATCTGTGAGTGCTCTACTCAGAGTCCAATGTATTTCTATGAGATGCTGCTTTGCACTGCCTCCTGTGTAAACACTGACATAGATAAATCCATCACTAGCAGGAGGCAGGAGAGACAGGCTTCAGCTGCATCACATAGGATAAATACAATGAGACTCTGCATTTAGGGGACAGAAGTTCTATGTCACTGATCTTTCATTTGCTGCACTTAGATAGGACTCAGATCAGAGCAAGTGCAGTATGATGAAACTCCATCCCTTCTGCAGCGCCGGAGACTTCATGGGAAAAGTAGTCTGCAGTAGAGGAGCCATATTAGAACTGAAGAAGAAACCAATTTTGGAAGACAAGTAGTGTAATGTATGTACACAGTGACTACACCAGCAGAATATTGAGTGCAGCTCTGGAGCATAATACAGGATGTAAATCAGCATCAGTAATGTATGTACACAGTGACTCCACCAGCAGAATAGTGAGTGCAGCTCTGGAATATAATACAGACTGTACCTTAGGATTGGTATAAGATAAGTAATGTAATGTATGTACACAGTGACTCCACCTGCAGAATAGTGAGTGCAGCTCTGGAGTATAATACAGGATGCAATTTGGGATCAGTACAGGATAAGTAATATAATACTTGTACACAGTGACTCCACCAGAAGAATAGTGAGTGCAGCTCTGGAATATAATACAGTCTGTAACTCAGGATTGATATAAGATAAGTAATGTATGTACACAGTGACTCTACCAGCAGAATAGTGAGCGCAGCTCTGGAGTATAATACAGGATGTAACTCAGGATCATTACAGGATAAGTAGTGTAATTTATGTACACAGTGACTACACCAGCAGAATAGTAAGTGCAGCTCTGGAGCATAATACAGGATGTAACTCAGGATCAGTACAGGATAAGTAATGTAATGTATGTACACAGTGACTCCACCAGCAGAATAGTGAGTGCAGCTCTGGAATATAATACAGACTGTACTTTAGGATTGGTATAAGATAAGTAATGTAATGTATGTACACAGTGACTCCACCAGCAGAATAGTGAGTGCAGCTCTGGAGTATAATACAGGATGTAACTCGGGATCAGTACAGGAAAAGTAATATAATATATGTACACAGTGAATCCACCAGCAGAATAGTGAGTGCAGCTCTGGAATATAATACAGACTGTACCTTAGGATTGGTATAAGATAAGTAATGTAATATATGTACACAGTGACTCCACCTGCAGAATAGTGAGTGCAGCTCTGGAGTATAATACAGGATGTAACTCGGGATCAGTACAGGATAAGTAATATTATACTTGTACACAGTGACTCCACCAGAAGAATAGTGAGTGCAGCTCTGGAATATAATACAGGCTGTAACTCATGATTGGTATAAGATAAGTAATGTAATCTATGTACACAGTGATTCCACTAGTAGAATAGTGAGTGCAGCTCTGGATTATAACACAGGATGTAACTCAGGATCAGTACAGGATAAGTAATGTAATGTATGTACACAGTAACTCCACCAGCAGAATAGTGAGTGCAGCTCTGGAGTATAATACAGGATGTAACTCAGGATCAGTACAGGATAAGTAATGTAATGTATGTACACAGTGACTCCACCAGCAGAATAGTGAGTGCAGCTCTGTAGTATAATACAGGATGTAACTCAGGATCAGTACAGGATAAGTAATGTAATGTATGTACACAGTGACTCCACCAGCAGAATAGTGAGTGCAGCTCTGTAGTATAATACAGGATGTAACTCAGGATCAGTACAGGATAAGTAATGTAATGTATGTACACAGTGACTCCACCAGCAGAATAGTGAGTGCAGCTCTGGAGTATAATACAGGAAGTAACTCGGGATCAGTACAGGATAATTAATATAATATATGTACACAGTGACTCCACCAGCAGAATAGTGAGTGCAGCTCTGGAATATAATACAGACTGTACCTCAGGATTGGTATAAGATAAGTGATGTAATGTATGTACACAGGGACTCCGCAGATTCATACTGCATAAAACCACCGATAAGACTCTGTGTAGCTGGTTAATGATGCTGGTGATAGTAACCATGACATTGTGACTGCCCATATTCACAGGGCCACCAGACAGGCACGTTGCCTATATTTTATTTCTATCACTTATCCTCGAATTAAACAATCTTCAACTTTCATGGTAAATAAAAAATGTCGCGTTACAATAAAAATATAATGACGTCTTCACCAAAAAATGTTCTAAGGAAAGATACGCACATGGGAGTGAAATGGTTAAGCAGACAGAGTCATTTTATATTCTCCAGCGCTTAATATAGCAAAACATTACACAATGTCACAGAAAGCGCTGAAACAGGTCATCCACGGCCCTTGGGAGTACAACAGGCAAAGAAACATTATTGCAACATGCAAATCATTTTATACTAGTGGTATATGACGCACTCCATCCTGCTGGAGCAGCGCTGCGCAGGTGTCTATTATCCACACCGCCATTACCAACCCCTGCCTCCCTGCAGCTGCCAGGCCCTGGTATATACACCGCGCACTGAGTCTACGTGAGGGGCATAATTCTGAGAGACAAATTCAGGTCAAGATTGTCATCTCGCCAGGACACATACCCTGAGTACTGCTGAGCTAGGAGTCAGTCAGCAACAAAAATATCTATTCTAGTACAGATGTAGCAGAGCTGAATGTGACATTTAATTCCTTGGCATCGCCTGGTTTGTACCTTGTGATAACTCTCTTAAAAGGGTTTTCCCATGAAAGCCATTTATGGCATATGACTGGTGGAGATCTCCCTGTCTCTCTCTGTAAATGATGCAGGTACAGATAGTACTGCCTCCGTCTCTCCTATAAATGGTGTAGATACAAATAGTACTGCCTCCCTTTAAATGATGCAGGTATAGAGAGCACTACCTCGCAGTATCTCCATGTAAACTATGTGGGAACAGATAGTACTTCCACCCTGTCTCTCCCTATAAATGATGAAGGAACAGATAGTACTGCCTCCCAGGAAGGTTTATAAATAGTTTTTGTGCCTGAGACAAAAACTCTATCAGGCAGTCCTGGACTATTGGAAATATGCTTATCATGACGATTACAGCAGGGATGGACACAATTCTGAAGACTTTAGTAGCCAGATAAACCATTCCAGCAGCCAGCTTGATTTTTAGTAGTGACCCTTCAATCTGTATTATTATAGACATCAATACATAGTACAGAAGGTTAAAGTAAATGTCCAATTTTTATCATTATGTCATTTTTAGGTAAAAAAATGATGTGCTGATGAATTTCTGTATAGCAGATGGAGCTCCAAATCCCATGCACAGACATAAATTTAAAAAATAACATGCTAGCTATCTACTCCACCACTAGGGGGAGCATGACAGTCAACTACATAATGTCCTCTTATTAAGTTCAATGTATAACAGTATGCAAACTGCTCCTCTGCTCCCTCTAGTGGCAGCTGCAAGTTGCCAGCATGTAATTCTTTAAAAACGATGTATGTGCAGGGGATTTGGAGCACTGTATCAGAAAAACACAGGTCAGGCCACTATATAAAAAAAAAAATATAAAGAAATTAATCAGCACATCATTTTGAATCAACAAAAATATTTTTTTTGGGTCTGGACATTAACTTTAAGCTAGGCCCTATGACACTTTCCAATAGCTGGATAGGATAAAGGGGTCAGTATGAACCAGCACCATGGGGGGCTTATTGTAAGTTTTACTCTGTGGTTCCTTCGCCGCTGTGCATTGTTCTAAGTTCATGTTTAATTATCTAAAACTGATTATTGTGTCACTAGCCCAAAGTCTTTTAAACTATTTAATACTTAGATTTAGAATATCGGGAGAGTGTTGGTTGACATCATATTAGGTTTCTTGGGGGGGAGGGAGTGTTATTATCTGCACAATGAAAACAGAGCCTTTCTCTACAGAATTAGTACAGTAGTGATGTCATGGTCATCCTGCCGAGACCGCCACATATTTTTGTTCTGTCAGATCAGCCTAATGAAATAAAGTGCAAACACAAATTCTAACAAATTCTAAGCTGAGATAACATTAGTCTCAATGGACACGCTTTTCATCAGCTCCGCAGAAACGCTTATCATATGTGGAGCCCTGGGTGCCATAAGACTCTAGAAGAACAATTATTTCCTGTCTGTCAGTAAACCAGGTAAAATGAGGTCATTCTGGTCACACAGGTGGAGTATTGAAGAATAGGCACCTTAATATCCTCATCTGACCTGTATCCACCGCATATAGAACAAACCTATAGTGCAATGTGGCTGCCCCATCTATAACAAAGAGATATAACTGACTAGAATGATCTAGTACAGAACTGAAATGTATCTCAATGAAATGTAACCAATGCAACGCTCAATAATACATAGCACCCTAATAACAACCAAGGAGAGAGCAGGGCCAGCGACTCAGCTCATTCTGTACAGTCAGTGACTAATATCAGTTACTACATAGCAGTGCCAGTGACTAAGCTCATTCAGTACAGTCAGTGACTAATATCAGTTACTACATAGCAGTGCCAGTGACTAAGCTCATTCAGTATAGTCAGCGACTAATGCCAGTTACTACATAGCAGTGCCAGTGACTCAGCTCATTCAGTATAGTCAGTGATTAATGTCAGTTACTACATAGCAGTGCCAGTGACTAAGCTCATTCAGTATAGTCAGTGACTAATATCAGTTACTACATAGCAGTGCTAGTGACTAAGCTAATTCAGTAGTCAGTGACTAATGTTAGTAACTACATAGCAGTGCCAGTGACTCAGCTCATTCAGTACAGTCATTGACTAATATTAGTTATTACATAGCAGTGCCAGTGACTCAGCTCATTCAGTACAGTCAGTGACTAATGTCAGTTACTACATAGCAGTGCCAGTGACTAACCTCATATAGTACAGTCAGCGACTAATGTCAGTTACTACATAGCAGTGCCAGTGACTAAGCTCATTCAGTACAGTCAGCGAATAATGTCAGTTACTACATAACAGTGCCAGTGACTAAGCTCATTCAGAATAGTCAGCGACTAATATCAGTTACTACATAGCAGTACCAGTGACTAAGCTCATTCAGTACAGTCAGTGACTAATATCAGTTACTACATAGCAGTGCTAGTGACTAAGCTAATTCGGTACAGTCAGTGACTAATGTTAGTAACTACATAGCAGTGCCAGTGACTCAGCTCATTCAGTACAGTCATTGACTAATATTAGTTATTACATAGCAGTGCCAGTGACTCAGCTCATTCAGTACAGTCAGTGACTAATATCAGTTACTACATAGCAGTGCCAGTGACTAACCTCATATAGTACAGTCAGCGACTAATGTCAGTTACTACATAGCAGTGCCAGTGACTAAGCTCATTCAGTACAGTCAGTGACTAATATCAGTTACTACATAGCAGTGCCAGTGACTAAGCTCATTTAAAACAGTCAGCGACTAATGTCAGTTACTACATAGCAGTGCCAGTGACTAAGCTAATTTAGTACAGTCAGCGACTAATATCAGTTTCTACATAGCAGTGCCAGTGACTAAGCTCATTCAGTACAGTCAGTGACTAATATCAGTTACTACATAGCAGTGCCAGTGACTCAGCTCATTCAGTACAGTCAGTGACTAATATCAGTTACTACATAGCAGTGCCAGTGACTAAGCTCATTCAGAACAGTCAGTGACTAATATCAGTTACTACATAGCAGTGCCAGTGACTAAGCTCATTCAGTACAGTCAGTGACTAATATCAGTTACTACATAGCAGTGCCAGTGACTAAGCTCATTCAGTACAGTCAGCGACTAATGTCAGTTACTACATAGCAGTGCCAGTGACTAAGCTCATTCAGAACAGAACATTAGGCAGATATTCACCACTGCCAGTGACTACGGCCATTATTTTACAGCTCTGCCGGTGACATCTCCCCTGACATACGCTGCTTCACATGACTAAGCTCATTTTCTACACAGCTGCCAGTGACGACTCTGTCCTTGAAGGCTGCCAGTGTGTAAGTCCATCTATGCCAGGGCATTGTCAGTGAGTAACCTGTCTCACATACAGCAGTACCAATGATTGTGCCAATTAGTCAAACAACACTAATCAGTGACTAAAAATACTGCCACATAGTGCCCACCTATACCAAGCTCATATAAATTACATCACTGCTAATGACTAAGCCCACCCACCCCTTTGTATCCACCATACCCACAGCACTGCCAGTGACTACTTTATATAGAACATACACTGCCAGTGACTATGCCCATCTCTGCTCTGCCAGTGACTCAGCTCCTCTGTGCTGCTCATTGCTGGAGATGACATCATCTTCTGGAGAGCTGCACTGCAGTATAGCAGCATCAGACCACCCCGTGCCCAGCACTAACCTCTCAGTCCGGGGGCTTCTAGCTGGCATCTTCACGGCTGCAGTCCGGGGTGCACATCAGTTATTGTCCGGGCTCTACATGTCCTGCACTGCCAGTAGCCGGCTCACCTGGCCGCCCCCTCCACCCCTATATGTGCCAGGAATAGATCCAGCTGGAGAGGAGGAGGAGGAGGAGGGGTATGCAGCGCCGCTGCTGGCACTATCAGTGTGCACACATCTCCCAGACGTGCCCCACAGGGCACCAGTCACTCACCATGACTGACACAGCTCTCCTCCCACCTCCGTGCCCACAGTGCTGCTGGCACCAGCCCCGGACCACTGCATTCTCCCCAGCAAAGGTGCAACAAGGTATCAATGTGCGATCTGCTGACGTCACTAACATTGCCGGCTCTACCATAATTCACACACACATATACACGTTGTGTGTGTGCGTGTATATATATAATGCAAGATCGATAGATAGATAGATAGATAGATAGATAGATAGATAGATAGATAGATAGATAGATAGATAGATAGATAGATAGATAGATAGATAGATAGATAGATAGATAGATATGAGATAAATAGATAGATAGAGAGAGAGAGATATATATATGAGATAGATAGATAGATAGATAGATAGATAGATAGATAGATAGATAGATAGATAGATAGATAGATAGATAGATAGATAGATAGATAGATAGATAGATAGATAGATAGATAGATACATAGATGATAGATAGATAGATAGATAGATACATAGATGATAGATAGATAGATAGATAGATAGATACATAGATGATAGATAGATAGATAGATAGATAGATAGATAGATAGATAGATAGATAGATAGATAGATAGATAGATAGATAGATATAGAGCTGAGAAAAAACAATGCAAACAAGTGGTCACACTAAGAACTACAATCCCCAGCATCTTCTGTCTGCAATAGCTCATCCAAAGTGATACAATATATCAATATAAAATTGTTACATTGTCTCACTACTTGGTAACATCATCAGGCTCTGCTTGTCCTGTAGTATATATATATATATATATATATATATATATATATATATATATCATCCATCCGATTGCTATGCCAGGCATGGGGCTACAAGTTATGTCTATTATGCTGTGTCAGTGTAAAGCTGGATGCCCTCCTCTGCCCTGACTCCTTGGACCACCCTTAGGCCATATAACTATCCAGTGTGAGGAGAGGTGACTGTAATGTCACATTGATGATTATTTTGGTTGTGTCACATAATGACAGATCCATTATCATTCTAGCTATGGGGGTTTGATGGCTTCTCTGCCGAGAGGGTGGGGGTGGGGTGAGGATAATGTCATTATTATCCAAGCTGAAGACATTGTTAGTTCGCAATCTATCCATCATTCCACCTGCACAGTGTCTATTACAGATAGTTAAGGGTTAATACTCGAGCCGTACTCGTTATCTGTCATGCAGAGTATACATTAGGTATAGCAGAGCTGACTGTGCATGCTGAGTGTGACCCCAATATGAAAATAAGACAATATAGGGGGAGGTAACTGGATCGGATAACTGGGCGATAAGCCAACCCTGGTCAGCGATGCCTCATGGACTGTCTGTTCTGTAGGGACCAAAAATCTGGACCTGTCAGCGCTATTTTTCTGTTTTTCCTGTTTTTTTCCCAGATCTATGGCCCACTGTGGTATTGGCTCCCTCTATGCTAATTTGTTTAGGTAGCCAATGGGGTGGAGATAGTTCCCCTGCCTCTGATGCTGACCAATCAGCGCGAGGCAGCTTGAGGGTGGTTCACGCCCTGTTGGCAAACTACAGCAATTTAGCATATAAGAAGCCAACACAACAGTGGGTCATATCACTGGAACGGGGAAGTCAAGGAAAAAAAGAAAACCAGCGCTGGAATCAGGGAGACGGCGCCATTTAGGTCATTAGCCAGTTCAACTTATATGATCTAGTGACAGGTCCTCTTTAATCTGTAAATAAAAAAAACTACTTTTAAAACCAGTTATCCCCCGCCTTTATATTCGCTGACAGCAAACAATCTGAAGAACGTAACATATCTACCTAGAAGGTTATAGTCATGCAACTTTGTGACAAATAAGAATTTATGGGCAAAAATGACATAACATTTTCACATTTATGACTTACGGGTAAAACCCTATATATATATATATGTATATATCCTGATATCAAACAACCTGAAGAAAGTAAAATTCCTACCTAGTAGGTTACAATCATAATTACCTTCCTGCAACTTTGTGAAAATAATACTGCCATACACTGTTAGGGTATGTTCACACGCACTAATTATGTCTGAAAATAGCGCCTCAATAGCGCTGACAAACATCTGCCCATTGAAAGCAATGGGCAGACGTTTGTCTGTTCACACGAGGCGTATATTTACGCGCCGCTGTCAAATGACGGCGCGTAAATAGACGCCCGCGTCAAAGAAGTGACCTGTCACTTCTTTGGCCGTAATTGGAGCCGTTATTCATTGACTCCAATGAATAGCAGCGCTAATTACGGCCGTAATGGACGCGGCGTTCAAGCGCCTGCACATGCCGGTACGGCTGAAATTACGGGGATGTTTTCAGGCTGAAACATCCCCGTAATTTCAGCCGTTACGGACGCCCTCGTGTGAACATACCCTTAGGCTGGGTTCACACGACCTATTTTCAGACGTAAACGAGGCGTATTATGCCTCGATTTACGCCTGAAAATAGGGCTACAATACGTCGGCAAACATCTGCCCATTCATTTGAATGGGTTTGCCGACGTACTGTGCCGACGACCTGTCATTTACGCGTCGTTGTTTGACAGCTGTCAAACGACGACGCGTAAAATGACTGCCTTGTCAAAGAAGTGCAGGACACTTCTTTCAGACGTTTTTGGAGCCGTTTTCTCAAAGACTCCAATGAAAACAGCTCCAAAAACGGATGTAAAAAACGCAGCGAAAACGCTGCGAAAAACGCCGCGAAAAACGTGAGTTGTTAAAAAAACGTCTGAAAATCAGGGGCTGTTTTCCCTTGAAAACAGCTCTGTATTTTCAGACGTTTTTGGTCACTACGTGTGCACATACCCTTAAAGGGAACCCGTCACCAGCATTTCACTTATTGAGCTTTACATGTCGTTCACTGGCCGCTGCTATCAAAGGTTCATTACCGTTATCCCCTCTCCTAAACTCCTCCTCCGACTGTAAATAACGGTCTGGAAAAATTTTGCGCCTTTTATCGTAATAATCCGGTGTCTCATTGTGCGCACACACCAGACGAGGACATCAATGCACAAGCGTGGGATTTTGTGTGCTGGGGGAAGGCGAGGAGCTGTCAATCAAAAGTAAGGAGGCGGCGGGTAAACTCGGAAAGACTTGAGGAATGAAGAAATGACTCTTTTCAAACGAAGATTTAACTCTTTTATGCTCATTAGCATACGGTGCGGTAACACCAAAAAAACTCAATACTAAAGCTACGGAGCCGACTAAGAAGACAATTACAGGTTATATAGAAATGATTTTTCACCCACTATCACCAGGTATTACTGGTTTAATAGGTGAAATGCTGGTAACAGGGTCCCTTTAAATAGTACTACCATACAGTGCCGACACATTACTGCCAATCAGTGCCCAAAAACTACTGCCAAACAATGCTAAATAATACTACCATACCATGCCCACACAATACTATCAATAAGTGCGCAAATAATGCTGCCATACAATGCTAAATTAAGGTATGTGCACACGACCAATTTTCAGGCGTAATGGAGGCGTTTTACGCCTCGAATTACGCATGAAAATATGGCTCCAATACGTCAGCAAACATCTGCCCATTGCTTGCAATGGGTCTTACTATGTTCTGTGCAGACGACCTGTCATTTTACGCATCGCTGTCAAAAGACGGCGCGTAAAATTACGGCCGCGTCAAAGAAGCGCAGAACGCTTCTTGGGACGTAATTGGAGCCGTTTTTCATTGACTCCAATGAAAAACAGCTTAAATTTACGTCCGAAAAAGACGCAGCGAAAAACGCGATTACTTGTAAAAACGTCTGAAATTCAGGAGCTGTTTTCTCCTGAAAACAGCTCCGTAATTTCAGACGTATTTGGCGTTGGCGTGTGAACCCTAATACTACCATACAGTACCCACACCATACTGCCAATCAGTACCCAAAAAATATTGCCAAACAATGCTAAATAATACTACCATACAGTGCCCACACAATATTGTCAACCAGTGACCAAAAAATACTGACAAACAATGCTATATTATATTACCAAATACAGTACCCACGCATTGCTGCCAATCAGTGCCCAAAAAATACTGACAAACAATACTAAATAATACTACCATACAGTGCCCACACAATACTGTCAATAAGTGCTCAAATAATACAACCATACAATGCTAAATAATACTGCTATACAATGCCCACACAATACTGTCAATCAGTGCCCCAAAAATATTGCTAAACAATGCTAAATAATACTACAATACATTGCCCACACATTACTGCCAATCAGTGCCCAAAAAATACTGCCATGCAATGTTAAATAATGCTGCCATACATGCCCACACAATACTGTCAATAAGTGCTCAAATAATACTGTCAAAAAATGCTAAATAATACTACCCTACACGGTCCACCCAATATTTTCAACCAGTGACCAAAAAATACTGACAAACAATGCTAAATGATATTACCAAATACAGTACCCAGGCATTGCTGCCAATCAGTGCCCAAAAAATACTGCCATACAATGCTAAATACTACCATACAGTGCCCACATAATACTGTCAATAAGTGCTCAAATAATACAGCCATGCAATTCTAAATAGTACTACTATACAGTGCCCACACAATACTGTCAATCAGTGCCCAAAAAATACTGACGAACAATGCTAAATGATACTACCAAATACAGTGCCCACACAATACTGTCAATCAGTGCCCAAAAAATACTGCCAAACAATGATAACTAATACTACATACACGGCCCACACAATACTGTCAATAAGTGGTCAAATGTTACTGCTATTCAATACTAAATAATACTGCTATACAGTACACACAGTACACACATCTCGGCAAGGCTGGCGGGTATGTCAGTTGGCGCATATGTAGAATGTATGGCCGCTTAGCTAAGTCAGAGCGTTAGGCGCTTCTTTTAAATCTCCTACACGCCGGCCCCAGTCCCAGTTATAAGTGTTTGTTTCCTCAGACCTAGTTTTACTGAGCCAGGTTTGTCTTCCTTCTTTGCTCCAAACTGACTTTGTTTTGACCGCGCTCATCCTGCCGCAGAAATCCGTCATTTGCTGCTTTGTCACCGATCTTTATGACAGATACAGCGAATGTCTTACCCATCACAATAACAATGGTGGAGACGTCCTACAGCTTGAAGAAGGCTCTTGAGTTGCATTGAAGACCTTTATGGGAGCTCCATTCACATTTGCACTAAGCGTGCAGGATGAGTTGTCGCCTCTGCTACATCTTGTGCACAAATGGTTAGTGTCAAGCAGTAATAGATCCCTATGGTAGCAGATTGTTGGCACATGCACATACACCGAACATCTGCTGTTTTATTTTTTGAAAAATGTTGTGCATTTGGTCCCGATCCTGTATAAGAAATGCACAATATCTGGCACATCCCCCATCGAGGTCAGTGATGTTGGAGCAATGGTTGTGTGCCCTTGCCTGCAAAATAGGATGGAGCAACAACCTTGACCCTACACTAAAGGTCTGCAAACTGTAGCACCCAAAACCAATATCTCCTCATCCATTCTCATGTCCAAGGGATCCAAGAAGCTGAGATATGGGGAGCTGTTTGGTGGAGCGTTTTTTTCTTTTCCTTCTGGGTAGGGACATAGCTAAGGAAGAACAGGCAAGCCATGTGTCCCTGGGTGCCAGGGGGTCCCAACAAACCATTCCGCCTTGGGCAGGGTATTTAGATAGACAACTAGGGCAGTAAACTAAATCTTTGCTCTGGGTGAAGGTACTCAGGGTCAAATATAATCAGCCTGTAAAGAAAACCACTGGTGACCACAGAGCTCCCCCCATGACAATTATAGAAGCTTAGCAGTTGTAGGGCCCAATAAACTCCCAAATCTCAGCTTGTGCGACATGGTGGAAAAGGATATTGGGGTTAATGGAGGTCACCTCCAAATTCTCAAGTTTTGAGGGGAGTTAAGGCCAAACCTGCCGGGACCAGCCGACTTTCTAATGTGTATGGGGGTATCTCGATTCTCCCCTGATAACAGATGTTTAAGGATCGGGCATTCAATATGCCCGATCCTTTGTTCCGGTAAGAGATTCCTCTCTCCCCATGGAAAACACATACACGTTTGGCTGAGTTAAGGATGTATAACGGGGAAACGGGAAGAATAGTTGTCGTCCGAATGGGCATTGGGCCGACAGCAATCTAAAGTGTATGGCCAGCTTTAGTTGTCCATAACATAATTCCCGTAATAATGTCACTTTAAGAAGAGCTCCGGTTGCACTTTTGACTCCCGGTGCCGTATTACTGTATATTGACTTGCTCGTCACATTATTCCTCTGTAAACCCGCTCCATCCATAAATAAACGGTCGCGCTCCCACTGATCTTATTTTTGCTCTGGTTTAATGGCTTGAATTGCCTTTTAATGTGGGAATGAGCTGTCACTCGTGGCTGACTATACTGGAAGGTGAACTCTTAATGAACCCGCCTTTCAAATATTCCCTTTAAACCCGCTACTTCACATGTGATAACATTTGTAAAGCCTGCCAGTGTGCGGCCCAGTCAGGAGAGGCATCAAAGAGAGATTCAGAGGCTTTTATAACAGAGGGAGGCGAGTGAAACACATCCTGGAAATCGCAACGCTCAGCAGAACGCCCCCCCTCCCCCACACCCCGGTGTTGTTGGAACAGTTGAGGAAACTTTTCTTAGTTGTGACCGAGTTAGGGTCGGAATAGTCGCTTCTTTTTGATTTGTTGTAATCTTTCGTATGTCCATTTACGGTGTGGCCTAAATTTGTGGGAACCAATTTAATTACTTCAATTGGGGACGGATGTGGGTATAGAATTCTTCAACTTTAATATTTTAAACTTATGAAGGTCAATCAGTTTAGTTATAATAGTTTGCCATTGGATCGCAATCTGGCCACAACTGGCTATACCCTTAAGGGTATGTTCACACGGCTTATTTTCAGCTGTTTTTCGGGCCATAAACGCCCCGAAAAATAGATGAAAATACAGGGGCTGAATGCCTACAAACATCTGCCCATTGATTTCAATGGGAAAGCGGCGTCCCGTTCCCACGTGGGCGATTTTTTTTACGTGTCATTTGTAAAATCGGCGCTTAAAAAAATGCCTCGTATAAAAGAAGTGCATGTCACTTCTTGAGCCATTTTTAGAGCGGTTTTTCATTGCTTCAATAGAAAAACAGCTCCAAAAACAGCCGTAAACGCATCAAAAAACAAAATCCCTTGAAAACAGCTCTGTATTTTACAGCCGTTTTTTGTTAAGCATGTGAACATAGCCTTCGATTTCTATTGCTACAAGAAACATAAGGCATTGGGGAGTAGTGGCTTCTGGATACTTTTGACGCCAACTTTTAAAAAGGAATAACTAAGAGTTGGGCATTTTGATCTTCAACATGTCCGATCCTTTTTTTTTTCAAACAGAATAAGTCATGGGAATAGTCAGGCTGCCCCATATACTAGACTGTCGAAAAAATGAACAGGATCGGCAGTCAGCGTGTACGGCTAGCTTTATAGAGAACCTGTCACTTCTCCTGACACGTCTGTTTTAGTAATTATTTGTATTCCCCATAAAATAACAATTCTGGAACATCTTTTCTTAAAACTCTGTGTTGTGCCATCCCTCTGTTATTCCTCCTAGAAATTTATGAAAAAAGTAACAGCTGAGTGTAACTATTCACCTTATCAATTGGGTGTGTTTCTACACAGTCTCACTCTGTCAGAACGGATTGGACAGTGTCAGTCTGTGTAGGGACACACCTCCAACTGGCAACACCCAGATTTTTTTTATATAAATTTCTAGGAGGAATAACAGAGGAACAACACAGGGCTTCTAATAACAGAGGAACAACACAGAGCTCTAAGAAAAGATGCTCAGAATTGTTGTTTCATGGGGAAAACAATTACCTACTAAACCGGACATGTCAGGAGAGGTGATGGTGATGGGTCCTCTTTAAGAACAATTTTCAGAGAAGATTTGTTGCCAATCAGATTCCAGCTCTTATTTTTCATAGCTGCTGTAGACCCTAAAAAATGCAACCTGATTAGTTACCATGAGAAGCTGTTACATGTTTCTTTTGTATTAATTTTGAGGACGCCCATATGTGTTTGGACACCCACATGGAAAAATGAGATTCATTGTGAACGAATGTTAAAGGGTAACTAAACGTTTGACAATCTTCTGACATGTCATAGTGACATGTCAGAAGTTTTGATTGGTGGGGGACCCCTACCAATAACTAAAACGAAGCGGCATAATTGCATGTGTGAGCGCTCAGCCGCTTAGCTTCTGTTCTGCTTTTTCCGGAATGAATGTAGCGGTGTATGGACTCAATATAAAGTCTCCGAGCCCGTACTCCGATACATTGGCTTTCCGGAGAAAGCCGAACAGAAACTAAGCAGCTGAGTGCTCATATGAGCACTTCTGCCGCTTTGTTTGAGCGATTCGTGGGGGTCTCAGTGCTCGGACCCCCACCAATCAAAACATCTGACGTCACTATGACATGTCAGAAGTTTGTTGAACGTTTAGTTACACTTTAAGTTTTAAATCGGAGGGCACATAGTTCTCGTGTAGTAGCTAGAAAGATAACAAAGAAAGGAAGCAAAATATATAATAAGGGGACTCATTCAATCATACCTCCCAACCGTCCCGGATTCAGCGGTACAGTACCGGATTCAGGGAGGTGTCCCGCTGTCCCCGACTGTATGTCCTGGATGGTATGCCCCGGTGTCAAGTGTATTTGCGTCCTCAGGACGCAGATACTGTGGAACCCAATGCTAAAAGCAGGGTACTGTCAGCTCCCTGCTTCGGCATTAGTTCAGAACGGTAGAGCAGAGGGAGCTCCTCCACTCACCAAGGACTCCCTGGGCAAAGCGCTACTTTAAGCACTGTGCCCGGGAAAGCACTTGACGTCACTGTCCATATATGGACAGTATCATCCGTGGCTCCTCTAGAGTGGAATCCCCGTTGCCGACGCTCTGGCAGGGGACTCCATTCCAGGAGTAGTGACAGTGACATCAGGACAGTGACATCAGGGGGCACTATATTCCGGAGGGGGTAGCGCTATCTACAGGGAGGTGGAGCTATCTTCAAGGGGGTGTGCCACTATCTACATGGGCACTGTGGCACTATATAGGGGCACTATCTACAGGGGACACTGGCATTATCTACATGGGCACTGTGGCACTATCTAAATGGGCACTGACTTTATTTGTGGGCACAGGCATTAGGGGCAGCTAAGGGGGCATTATACTGTATGGTGTCAGCTAAGGCGGCATTATACTGTAAGGGGGATGCTATTATACTGTATGTGGACAGCTGTGGGGGGATTCTACTGCATGGGAGAAGCTATAGGGCATTATACCGTATAAGGGCAGCTATGGGGGCATTAAGCTGTATGGGGCAGCTATGGGGTATTTTACTATATGGTGGCATCTGTGTGTGCATTATACTGAATGGGGGGCATTATACTGTATGGGGTAACTATGGAGGCATTATGCTGTATGGGGGTAGCTATTGGGCATTATGCTGTATGGGGGAATTTGTTTGGGCATCATACTGCATGGGGGCATCTATGTGGGCATTATACTGTATGGTGGCAGCTATTTGGCATTATACTGTGTGAGAGGCACTATGGGAGCATGATACTGTGTGGGCTGAAACGGGTGTGTAGGATCAGGGATTGGGTGGGATTAAAGGCGTGACTTAAAAGGAAAAAATGTACGCTACGCGCGCTGCATCGGATGTCCCTCTTTGTGATACTTGAAAGTTGGAAGGCATGATTCAATCCTTAAAGTTGAATGTAAACCCGACCATTATGTATTTCATTAAAATATGTTCCCAAAATGTGTTCAGTCCCTTGGTCCTACAATGTAGAGCACCAATCTCTCCCAGGTTCTTTTCCTTAAAAATCTATAGATGCAAGATGGTGCACTCACCCTAGGTGCACCCTCCAGGAGGGACCTACCTAGAGCAGAGTCAGACAGACCTAGGATTGTCTCGGAAGGCACCATCATTATTTAGTCTGAGAGGTTTGTGTGTGGAAAAAAACCTCAACCAGTCCAAGAACCACTTTGGATGGCATCTTGAGCAACCTGTACACCCATGGGTGTTGTAAACACAATTTGGTTTGCGCTATCTCTTATTGCTTTGGGGTCATCATCAGTAAGGCAATGTGGAGATCAGAAGGAGGTGACCTCATGCTACATATGGACCATTGCTTCCATACCTGGTGGCACTCTTCTGTCTCTAGGCTAGGGCTACATGGCACAATGGAGGGAACAGTTGTTCTACAGTACATCCCAATAAATGATTTGGCGACCTCACTAATGAGCACAGCTTATATAGACGTGGTATATTAAGCTGGTGACCATGATAGAACGAAAACCTCAAAGCGTCTACTAAAGGCCCATGGGCCACCAATTAGATAGCTTTGCCCTAAATGAAATCTGACATGATCTAGTTTTAGATGTAAGCTTCGTCCTTCACATTAGTGAATGTTACAATCTCAATAATGGCAGTGTCTTCAATCAGAGTTTCCCGAGCGGTGAAGGTGACTTTGGATT